>NW_027332555.1:0-241971 GCF_002575655.3 Aegilops tauschii subsp. strangulata
GCCAAGTTTCAACCTGTTCAGAGTTCATTTGTAGAGCTTTTCAATTTCAGGGCCATTTAGCTCAAAACAAATCGGTAAATGCATGAAAAATAGCAAATTATGTCGGAAAGGGTTGAAAGTTGATGACGCGGTTTTGAATGGAGCATGCTGAATGGAATAAACGTCCGGAGTTGTAATAAGTTATTAAAATTTTGAATTGCCGGTGTAACAGATGAGTTTTCGTCCGAAACCCGGATACTTCGAAAGAGATCGTCTAGTTGGTACACGAAGTGCATCCAGTTTTTGCCGTGACCCTTTCAACTTTTTTGCACATGCTATGCGGGTGAAATGATGATACCATGCCAAGTTCAACCTTTTCAGAGTTCATTTGTAGAGCTTTTCAATTTCAGGGTCATTTAGCTCAAAACAAATCAGTAAATGCATTAAAAGTAGCAAATTATGTTAGAAAGGGTTGAAAGTTGATGACGTGGCTTTGAATTGTGCATGCTGAATGCAAAAAACGTCCGGAGTTGTAATAAGTTATTAAAATTTTGAATTACCGGTGTAACAGATGAGTTTTCGTCTGAAACCCTGATACTTCGAAAGAGATTGTCCAGTTTGTACACGAAGTGCATCCAGTTTTTGCCATGACCCTCTCTACTTTTTTGCACATGCTATGCGGATGAAATGATGATACCATGCCAAGTTTCAACCTTTTCAGCGTTCATTTGTAGAGCTTTTCAATTTCAGGGCCATTTAGCTCAAAACAAATCAGTAAATGCATGAAAAATAGCAAATTATGTCAGAAAGGGTTGCAAGTTGATGACGTGGCTTTGAATGTTGCATGCTGGATGCAAAAAAGTCCGGAGTTGTAATAAGTTATTAAAAATTTTAATTGCCGGTGTAATAGATGAGTTTTCGTCTGAAACCATGATACTTCGAAAGATATTGTCCAGTTTGCACACGAAGTGCATCCAGTTTTTGCGGTGACCCGATCTCCTTTTTTGCACATGCTATGCGGGTGAAATGATGATACCATGCCAAGTTTCAACCTATTCAGAGTTCATTTGTAGAGCTTTTCAATTTCAGGG
Source organism: Aegilops tauschii subsp. strangulata (assembly GCF_002575655.3). NCBI lineage: Eukaryota > Viridiplantae > Streptophyta > Magnoliopsida > Poales > Poaceae > Aegilops > Aegilops tauschii. The sequence continues at coordinate 1,071 of NW_027332555.1, forward strand.
CCATTTAGCTCAAAACAAATCGGTAAATGCATGAAAAATAGCAAATTATGTCGGAAAGGGTTGAAAGTTGATGACGCGGTTTTGAATGGAGCATGCTGAATGGAAAAAACGTCCGGAGTTGTAATAAGTTATTAAAATTTTGAATTGCCGATGTAATAGATGAGTTTTCGTCCGAAACCATGATACTTCGAAAGAGATTGTCCAGTTTGTACACGATGTGCATCCAGTTTTTGCCCTGACACTCTCTACTTTTTTGCAGATGCTATGCGGGTGAAATGATGATACCATGCCAAGTTTCAACCTTTTCAGAGTTCATATGTAGAGCTTTTCAATTTCAGGGCCATTTAGCTCAAAACAAATCAGTAAATGCATTAAAAATAGCAAATTATGTCAGAAAGGGTTGAAAGTTGATGACGGGGCTTTGAATGGTGCATGCTAAATGCAAAAAACGTCCGGAGTTGTAATAAGTTATTAAAATTTTGAATTGCCGGTGTAACAGATGTGTTTTCGTCTGAAACCCTGATACTTCGAAAGAAATTGTCCAGTTTGTACACGAAGTGCATCCAGTTTTTGCCATGACCATCTCTACTTTTTTGCACATGCTATGCGGATGAAATGATGATACCACGCCAAGTTTCAACCTTTTCAGCGTTCATTTGTAGAGCTTTTCAATTTCAGGGCCATTTAGCTCAAAACAAATCAGTAAATGCATGAAAAATAGCAAATTATGTCAGAAAGGGTTGCAAGTTGATGACGTGGCTTTGAATGTTGCATGCTGGATGCAAAAAAGTCTGGAGTTGTAATAAGTTATTAAAATTTTGAATTGCCGGTGTAATAGATGAGTTTTCGTCCGAAACCATGATACTTCGAAAGAGATCGTCCAGTTTGCACACGAAGTGCATCCAGTTTTTGTGGTGACCCGATCTCCTTTTTTGCACATGCTATGCGGGTGAAATGATGATACCATGCCAAGTTTCAACCTGTTCAGAGTTCATTTGTAGAGCTTTTCAATTTCATGGCCATTTAGCTCAAAACAAATCGGTAAATGCATGAAAAATAGCAAATTAAGCCGGAAAGGGTTGAATGTTGATGACGCGGTTTTGAATGGAGCATGCTGAATGGAATAAACGTCCGGAGTTGTAATAAGTTATTAAAATTTTGAATTGCCGGTGTAACAGATGAGTTTTCGTCCGAAACCCGGATACTTCGAAAGAGATCGTCTAGTTGGTACACGAAGTGCATCCAGTTTTTGCCGTGACCCTTTCAACTTTTTTGCACATGCTATGCGGGTGAAATGATGATACCATGCCAAGTTCAACTTTTTCAGAGTTCATTTGTAGAGCTTTTCAATTTCAGGGTCATTTAGCTCAAAACAAATCAGTAAATGCATTAAAAGTAGCAAATTATGTTAGAAAGGGTTGAAAGTTGATGACGTGGCTTTGAATTGTGCATGCTGAATGCAAAAAACGTCCGGAGTTGTAATAAGTTATTAAAATTTTGAATTACCGGTGTAACAGATGAGTTTTCGTCTGAAACCCTGATACTTCGAAAGAGATTGTCCAGTTTGTACACGAAGTGCATCCAGTTTTTGCCATGACCATCTCTACTTTTTTGCACATGCTATGCGGATGAAATGATGATACCATGCCAAGTTTCAACCTTTTCAGCGTTCATTTGTAGAGCTTTTCAATTTCAGGGCCATTTAGCTCAAAACAAATCAGTAAATGCATGAAAAATAGCAAATTATGTCAGAAAGGGTTGCAAGTTGATGACGTGGCTTTGAATGTTGCATGCTGGATGCAAAAAAGTCCGGAGTTGTAATAAGTTATTAAAAATTTTAATTGCCGGTGTAATAGATGAGTTTTCGTCTGAAACCATGATACTTCGAAAGATATTGTCCAGTTTGCACACGAAGTGCATCCAGTTTTTGCGGTGACCCGATCTCCTTTTTTGCACATGCTATGCGGGTGAAATGATGATACCATGCCAAGTTTCAACCTATTCAGAGTTCATTTGTAGAGCTTTTCAATTTCAGGGCCATTTAGCTCAAAACAAATCGGTAAATGCATGAAAAATAGCAAATTATGTCGGAAAGGGTTGAAAGTTGATGACGCGGTTTTGAATGGAGCATGCTGAATGGAAAAAACGTCCGGAGTTGTAATAAGTTATTAAAATTTTGAATTGCCGATGTAATAGATGAGTTTTCGTCCGAAACCATGATACTTCGAAAGAGATTGTCCAGTTTGTACACGATGTGCATCCAGTTTTTGCCCTGACACTCTCTACTTTTTTGCAGATGCTATGCGGGTGAAATGATGATACCATGCCAAGTTTCAACCTTTTCAGAGTTCATATGTAGAGCTTTTCAATTTCAGGGCCATTTAGCTCAAAACAAATCAGTAAATGCATTAAAAATAGCAAATTATGTCAGAAAGGGTTGAAAGTTGATGACGGGGCTTTGAATGGTGCATGCTAAATGCAAAAAACGTCCGGAGTTGTAATAAGTTATTAAAATTTTGAATTGCCGGTGTAACAGATGTGTTTTCGTCTGAAACCCTGATACTTCGAAAGAAATTGTCCAGTTTGTACACGAAGTGCATCCAGTTTTTGCCATGACCATCTCTACTTTTTTGCACATGCTATGCGGATGAAATGATGATACCACGCCAAGTTTCAACCTTTTCAGCGTTCATTTGTAGAGCTTTTCAATTTCAGGGCCATTTAGCTCAAAACAAATCAGTAAATGCATGAAAAATAGCAAATTATGTCAGAAAGGGTTGCAAGTTGATGACGTGGCTTTGAATGTTGCATGCTGGATGCAAAAAAGTCTGGAGTTGTAATAAGTTATTAAAATTTTGAATTGCCGGTGTAATAGATGAGTTTTCGTCCGAAACCATGATACCTCGAAAGAGATCGTCCAGTTTGCACACGAAGTGCATCCAGTTTTTGTGGTGACCCGATCTCCTTTTTTGCACATGCTATGCGGGTGAAATGATGATACCATGCCAAGTTTCAACCTGTTCAGAGTTCATTTGTAGAGCTTTTCAATTTCATGGCCATTTAGCTCAAAACAAATCGGTAAATGCATGAAAAATAGCAAATTATGCCGGAAAGGGTTGAATGTTGATGACGCGGTTTTGAATGGAGCATGCTGAATGGAATAAACGTCCGGAGTTGTAATAAGTTATTAAAATTTTGAATTGCCGGTGTAACAGATGAGTTTTCGTCCGAAACCCGGATACTTCGAAAGAGATCGTCTAGTTGGTACACGAAGTGCATCCAGTTTTTGCCGTGACCCTTTCAACTTTTTTGCACATGCTATGCGGGTGAAATGATGATACCATGCCAAGTTCAACCTTTTCAGAGTTCATTTGTAGAGCTTTTCAATTTCAGGGTCATTTAGCTCAAAACAAATCAGTAAATGCATTAAAAGTAGCAAATTATGTTAGAAAGGGTTGAAAGTTGATGACGTGGCTTTGAATTGTGCATGCTGAATGCAAAAAACGTCCGGAGTTGTAATAAGTTATTAAAATTTTGAATTACCGGTGTAACAGATGAGTTTTCGTCTGAAACCCTGATACTTCGAAAGAGATTGTCCAGTTTGTACACGAAGTGCATCCAGTTTTTGCCATGACCCTCTCTACTTTTTTGCACATGCTATGCGGATGAAATGATGATACCATACCAAGTTTCAACCTTTTCAGCGTTCATTTGTAGAGCTTTTCAATTTCAGGGCCATTTAGCTCAAAACAAATCAGTAAATGCATGAAAAATAGCAAATTATGTCAGAAAGGGTTGCAAGTTGATGACGTGGCTTTGAATGTTGCATGCTGGATGCAAAAAAGTCCGGAGTTGTAATAAGTTATTAAAAATTTTAATTGCCGGTGTAATAGATGAGTTTTCGTCTGAAACCATGATACTTCGAAAGATATTGTCCAGTTTGCACACGAAGTGCATCCAGTTTTTGCGGTGACCCGATCTCCTTTTTTGCACATGCTATGCGGGTGAAATGATGATACCATGCCAAGTTTCAACCTATTCAGAGTTCATTTGTAGAGCTTTTCAATTTCAGGGCCATTTAGCTCAAAACAAATCGGTAAATGCATGAAAAATAGCAAATTATGTCGGAAAGGGTTGAAAGTTGATGACGCGGTTTTGAATGGAGCATGCTGAATGGAAAAAACGTCCGGAGTTGTAATAAGTTATTAAAATTTTGAATTGCCGATGTAATAGATGAGTTTTCGTCCGAAACCATGATACTTCGAAAGAGATTGTCCAGTTTGTACACGATGTGCATCCAGTTTTTGCCCTGACACTCTCTACTTTTTTGCAGATGCTATGCGGGTGAAATGATGATACCATGCCAAGTTTCAACCTTTTCAGAGTTCATATGTAGAGCTTTTCAATTTCAGGGCCATTTAGCTCAAAACAAATCAGTAAATGCATTAAAAAAGCAAATTATGTCAGAAAGGGTTGAAAGTTGATGACGGGGCTTTGAATGGTGCATGCTAAATGCAAAAAACGTCCGGAGTTGTAATAAGTTATTAAAATTTTGAATTGCCGGTGTAACAGATGTGTTTTCATCTGAAACCCTGATACTTCGAAAGAAATTGTCCAGTTTGTACACGAAGTGCATCCAGTTTTTGCCATGACCATCTCTACTTTTTTGCACATGCTATGCGGATGAAATGATGATACCATGCCAAGTTTCAACCTTTTCAGCGTTCATTTGTAGAGCTTTTCAATTTCAGGGCCATTTAGCTCAAAACAAATCAGTAAATGCATGAAAAATAGCAAATTATGTCAGAAAGGGTTGCAAGTTGATGACGTGGCTTTGAATGTTGCATGCTGGATGCAAAAAAGTCTGGAGTTGTAATAAGTTATTAAAATTTTGAATTGCCGGTGTAACAGATGAGTTTTCGTCCGAAACCCGGATACTTCGAAAGAGATCGTCTAGTTGGTACACGAAGTGCATCCAGTTTTTGCGGTGACCCTCTCTCCTTTTTTGCACATGCTATGCGGGTGAAATGATGATACCATTCCAAGTTTCAACCTTTTCAGAGTTCATTTGTAGAGCTTTTTAATTGCAGGGTCATTTAGCTTAAAAGAAATCGGTAAATGCATGAAAAATAGCAAATTATGACGAAAACGGTTGAAAGGTGATGACGCGGTTTTGAATGGAGCATGCTGAATGGAATAAACGTCCGGAGTTGTAATAAGTTATTAAAATTTTGAATTGCCGGTGTAACAGATGAGTTTTCGTCCGAAACCCGGATACTTCGAAAGAGATCGTCTAGTTGGTACACGAAGTGCATCCAGTTTTTGCCGTGACCCTTTCAACTTTTTTGCACATGCTATGCGGGTGAAATGATGATACCATGCCAAGTTCAACCTTTTCAGAGTTCATTTGTAGAGCTTTTCAATTTCAGGGTCATTTAGCTCAAAACAAATCAGTAAATGCATTAAAAGTAGCAAATTATGTTAGAAAGGGTTGAAAATTGATGACGTGGCTTTGAATTGTGCATGCTGAATGCAAAAAACGTCCGGAGTTGTAATAAGTTATAAAAATTTTGAATTACCGGTGTAACAGATGAGTTTTCGTCCGAAACCCTGATACTTCGAAAGAGATTGTCCAGTTTGTACACGAAGTGCATCCAGTTTTTGCCATGACCCTCTCTACTTTTTTGCACATGCTATGCGGATGAAATGATGATACCATGCCAAGTTTCAACCTTTTCAGCGTTCATTTGTAGAGCTTTTCAATTTCAGGGCCATTTAGCTCAAAACAAATCAGTAAATGCATGAAAAATAGCAAATTATGTCAGAAAGGGTTGCAAGTTGATGACGTGGCTTTGAATGTTGCATGCTGGATGCAAAAAAGTCCGGAGTTGTAATAAGTTATTAAAATTTTGAATTGCCGGTGTAATAGATGAGTTTTCGTCTGAAACCATGATACTTCGAAAGAGATTGTCCAGTTTGCACACGAAGTGCATCCAGTTTTTGCGGTGACCCGATCTCCTTTTTTGCACATGCTATGCGGGTGAAATGATGATACCATGCCAAGTTTCAACCTGTTCAGAGTTCATTTGTAGAGCTTTTCAATTTCAGGGCCATTTAGCTCAAAACAAATCGGTAAATGCATGAAAAATAGCAAATTATGTCGGAAAGGGTTGAAAGCTGATGACGCGGTTTTGAATGGAGCATGCTGAATGGAAAAAACGTCCTGAGTTGTAATAAGTTAGTAAAATGTTGAATTGCCGATGTAATAGATGAGTTTTCGTCCGAAACCCTGATACTTCGAAAGAGATTGTCCAGTTTGTACACGATGTGCATCCAGTTTTTGCCGTGACACTCTCTACTTTTTTGCAGATGCTATGCGGGTGAAATGATGATACCATGCCAAGTTTCAACCTTTTCAGAGTTCATATGTAGAGCTTTTCAATTTCAGGGCCATTTAGCTCAAAACAAATCAGTAAATGCATTAAAAATAGCAAATTATGTCAGAAAGGGTTGAAAGTTGATGACGTGGCTTTGAATGGTGCATGCTAAATGCAAAAAACGTCCGGAGTTGTAATAAGTTATTAAAATTTTGAATTGCCGGTGTAACAGATGTGTTTTCGTCTGAAACCCTGATACTTCAAAAGAAATTGTCTAGTTTGTACACGAAGTGCATCCAGTTTTTGCCATGACCCTCTCTACTTTTTTGCACATCCTATGCGGATGAAATGATGATACCATGCCAAGTTTCAAGCTTTTCAGCGTTCATTTGTAGAGCTTTTCAATTTCAGGGCCATTTAGCTCAAAACAAATCAGTAAATGCATGAAAAATAGCAAATTATGTCAGAAAGGGTTGCAAGTTGATGACGTGGCTTTGAATGTTGCATGCTGGATGCAAAAAAGTCCGGAGTTGTAATAAGTTATTAAAATTTTGAATTGCCGGTGTAATAGATGAGTTTTCGTCTGAAACCATGATACTTCGAAAGAGATTGTCCAGTTTGCACACGAAGTGCATCCAGTTTTTGCGGTGACCCGATCGCCTTTTTTGCACATGCTATGCGGGTGAAATGATGATACCATGCCAAGTTTCAACCTGTTCAGAGTTCATTTGTAGAGATTTTCAATTTCAGGGCCATTTAGCCCAAAACAAATCGGTAAATGCATGAAAAATAGCAAATTATGACGGAAAGGGTTGAAAGTTGATGACGCGGTTTTGAATGGAGCATGCTGAATGGAAAAAACGTCCGGAGTTGTAATAAGTTATTAAAATTTTGAATTGCCGGTGTAATAGATGAGTTTTCGTCCGAAACCATAATACTTCGAAAGAGATTGTCCAGATTGCACACGAAGTGCATCCAGTTTTTGCGGTGACCCGATCTCCTTTTTTGCACATGCTATGCGGGTGAAATGATGATACCATGCCAAGTTTCAACCTGTTCAGAGTTCATTTGTAGAGCTTTTCAATTTCGGGGCCATTTAGCTCAAAACAAATCGGTAAATGCATGAAAAATAGCAAATTATGTCGGAAAGGGTTGAAAGTTGATGACGCGGTTTTGAATGGAGCATGCTGAATGGAAAAAACGTCCGGAGTTGTAATAAGTTATTAAAATTTTGAATTGCCGGTGTAACAGATGAGTTTTCGTCCGAAACCCTGATACTTCGAAATAGATCGTCCAGTTGGTACACGAAGTGCATCTAGTTTTGCCATGACCCTTTCAACTTTTTTGCACATGCTATGCGGGTGAAATGATGATACCATGCCAAGTTTCAACCTTTTGAGAGTTCATTTGTAGAGCTTTTCAATTTCAGGGCCATTTAGCTCAAAACAAATCAGTAAATCCAGTAAAAATGGCAAATTATGTCAGAAAGGGTTGAAAGTTGATGACGTGGCTTTGAATTGTGCATGCTGAATGGAAAAAACGTCCGAAATTGTAATAAGTTATTAAAATTTTGAATTGCCGGTGAATAAGATGAGTTTTCGTCCGAAACCCTGATACTTCGAAAGAGATTGTCCAGTTGGTACAAGAAGTGCATCTAGTTTTTGCCGTGATCTTTCAACTTTTTTGCACATGCTATGCGGGTGAAATGATGATACCATGCCAAGTTTCAACCTTTTCAGAGTTCGTATGTAGAGCTTTTCAACTTCAGGGCCATTTAGCTCAAAACAAATCAGTAAATGCATTAAAAATAGCAAATTATGTCAGAAATGGTTGAAAGTTGATGACGTGGCTTTGAATTGTGCATGCTGAATGCAAAAAAGTCTGGAGTTGTCATAACTTATTAAAATTTTGAATTACCGGTGTAGCAGATGAGTTTTCGTCCGAAACCCTGATACTTCGAAAGAGATTGTCCACTTTGTACACGAAGTGCATCCAGTTTTTACCATGACCCTCTCTACTTTTTTGCACATGCTATGCGGATGAAATGATGATACCATGCCAAGTTTCAACCTTTTCAGAGTTCATTTATAGAGCTTTTCAATTTCAGGGCCATTTATCTCAAAACAAATCGGTAAATGCATGAAAACTAGCAAATTACGTCGGAAAGGGTTGAAAGTTGATGAAGTTGTTTTGAATGGAGCATGTTGAATGGACAAAACGTCCGAAGTTGTAATAAGTTATTAAAATTTTGAATTATCGGTGTAACAGATGAGTTTTCGTCCGAAACCCTGATACTTCGAAAGAGATTGTCTAGTTGGTACACGAAGTGCATCTAGTTTTTGCCGTGATCCTTTCAACTTTTTTGCACATGCTATGCGGGTGAAATGAGGATACCATGCCAAGCTTCAACCTTTTCAGAGTTCATATGTAGAGCTTTTCAATTTCAGGGCCATTTAGCTCAAAACAAATCAGTAAATGCATTAAAAATAGCAAATTATGTCAGAAAGGGTTGAAAGTTGATGATGTGGCTTTGAATGGTGCATGCTAAATGCAAAAAACGTCCGGAGTTGTAATAAGTTATTAAAATTTTGAATTGCCGGTGTAACAGATGTGTTTTCGTCTGAAACCCTGATACTTCGAAAGAAATTGTCCAGTTTGTACACGAAGTGCATCCAGTTTTTGCCATGACCATCTCTACTTTTTTGCACATGCTATGTGGATGAAATGATGATACCATGCCAAGTTTCAACCTTTTCAGCGTTCATTTGTAGAGCTTTTCAATTTCAGGGCCATTTAGCTCAAAACAAATCAGTAAATGCATGAAAAATAGCAAATTATGTCAGAAAGGGTTGCAAGTTGATGACGTGGCTTTGAATGTTGCATGCTGGATGCAAAAAAGTCCGTAGTTGTAATAAGTTATTAAAATTTTGAATTGACGGTGTAATAGATGAGTTTTCGTCTGAAACCATGATACTTCGAAAGAGATTGTCCAGTTTGCACACGAAGTGGATCCAGTTTTTGCGGTGACCCGATCACCTTTTTTGCACATGCTATGCGGGTGAAATGATGATACCATGCAAAGTTTCAACCTGTTCAGAGTTCATTTGTAGAGCTTTTCAATTTCAGGGCCATTTAGCTCAAATCGGTAAATGCATGAAAATAGCAAATTATGTCGGAAAGGGTTGAAAGTTGATGACGCGGTTTTGAATGGAGCATGCTGAGTGGAAAAAACGTCCGGAGTTGTAATAAGTTATGAAAATTTTGAATTGCCGGTGTAACAGATGAGTTTTTGTCAGAAACCCTAATACTTCGAAAGATATTGTCCAGTTGGTACAAGAAGTGCATCTAGTTTTTGCCGTGATCTTTCAACTTTTTTGCACATGCTATGCGGGTGAAATGATGATACCATGCCAAGTTTCAACCTTTTCAGAGTTCATTTGTAGAGCTTTTCAATTCCAGGGCCATTTAGCTCAAAACAAATCGGTAAATGCATGAAAAATAGCAAATTATGTCGGAAAGGGTTGAAAGTTGATGACGCGGTTTTGAATGGAGCATGCTGAATGGAAAAAACGTCCGGAGTTGTAATAAGTTATTAAAATTTTGAATTGCCGATGTAATAGATGAGTTTTCGTCCGAAACCATAATACTTCGAAAGAGATTGTCCAGATTGCACACGAAGTGCATCCAGTTTTTGCGGTGACCCGATCTCCTTTTTTGCACATGCTATGCGGGTGAAATGATGATACCATGCCAAGTTTCAACCTGTTCAGAGTTCATTTATAGAGCTTTTCAATTTCAGGGCCATTTAGCTCAAAACAAATCGGTAAATGCATGAAAAATAGCAAATTATGACGGAAAGGGTTGAAAGTTGATGACGCGGTTTTGAATGGAGCATGCTGAATGGAAAAAACATCCGGAGTTGTAATAAGTTATTAAAATTTTGAATTGCCGGTGTAACAGATGAGTTTTCGTCCGAAACCCTGATACTTCGAAATAGATCGTCCAGTTGGTACACGAAGTGCATCTAGTTTTGCCATGACCCTTTCAACTTTTTTGCACATGCTATGCGGGTGAAATGATGATACCATGCCAAGTTTCAACCTTTTGAGAGTTCATTTGTAGAGCTTTTCAATTTCAGGGCCATTTAGCTCAAAACAAATCAGTAAATCCAGTAAAAATGGCAAATTATGTCAGAAAGGGTTGAAAGTTGATGACGTGGCTTTGAATTGTGCATGCTGAATGGAAAAAACGTCCGAAATTGTAATAAGTTATTAAAATTTTGAATTGCCGGTGTATAAGATGAGTTTTCGTCCGAAACCCTGATACTTCGAAACATATTGTCCAGTTGGTACAAGAAGTGCGTCTAGTTTTTGCCGTGATCTTTCAACTTTTGCGGTGACCCGATCTCCTTTTTTGCACATGCTATGCGGGTGAAATGATGATACCATGCAAAGTTTCAACCTGTTCAGAGTTCATTTGTAGAGCTTTTCAATTTCAGGGCCATTTAGCTCAAATCGGTAAATGCATGAAAATAGCAAATTATGTCGGAAAGGGTTGAAAGTTGATGACGCGGTTTTGAAGGGAGCATGCTGAGTGGAAAAAACGTCCGGAGTTGTAATAAGTTATTAAAATTTTGAATTGCCGGTGTAACAGATGAGTTTTTGTCAGAAACCCTGATACTTCGAAAGATATTGTCCAGTTGGTACAAGAAGTGCATCTTGTTTTTGCCGTGATCTTTCAACTTTTTTGCACATGCTATGCGGGTGAAATGATGATACCATGCCAAGTTTCAACCTTTTCAGAGTTCATTTGTAGAGCTTTTCAATTCCAGGGCCATTTAGCTCAAAACAAATCGGTAAATGCATGAAAAATAGCAAATTATGTCGGAAAGGGTTGAAAGTTGATGACGCGGTTTTGAATGGAGCATGCTGAATGGAAAAAACGTCTGGAGTTGTAATAAGTTATTAAAATTTTGAATTGCCGATGTAATAGATGAGTTTTCGTCCGAAACCATAATACTTCGAAAGAGATTGTCCAGATTGCACACGAAGTGCATCCAGTATTTGCGGTGACCCGATCTCCTTTTTTGCACATGCTATGCGGGTGAAATGATGATACCATGCCAAGTTTCAACCTGTTCAGAGTTCATTTGTAGAGCTTTTCAATTTCAGGGCCATTTAGCTCAAAACAAATCGGTAAATGCATGAAAAATAGCAAATTATGTCGGAAAGGGTTGAAAGTTGATGACGCGGTTTTGAATGGAGCATGCTGAATGGAAAAAACGTCCGGAGTTGTAATAAGTTATTAAAATTTTGAATTGCCGGTGTAACAGATGAGTTTTCGTCCGAAACCCTCATACTTCGAAATAGATCGTCCAGTTGGTACACGAAGTGCATCTAGTTTTGCCATGACCCTTTCAACTTTTTTGCACATGCTATGCGGGTGAAATGATGATACCATGCCAAGTTTCAACCTTTTGAGAGTTCATTTGTAGAGCTTTTGAATTTCAGGGCCATTTAGCTCAAAACAAATCAGTAAATCCAGTAAAAATGGCAAATTATGTCAGAAAGGGTTGAAAGTTGATGACGTGGCTTTGAATTGTGCATGCTGAATGGAAAAAACGTCCGAAATTGTAATAAGTTATTAAAATTTTGAATTGCCGGTGTATAAGATGAGTTTTCGTCCGAAACCCTGATACTTCGAAAGAGATTGTCCAGTTGGTACAAGAAGTGCATCTAGTTTTTGCCGTGATCTTTCAACTTTTTTGCACATGCTATGCGGGTGAAATGATGATACCATGCCAAGTTTCAACCTTTTCAGAGTTCGTATGTAGAGCTTTTCAATTTCAGGGCCATTTAGCTCAAAACAAATCAGTAAATGCATTAAAAATAGCAAATTATGTCAGAAAGGTTGAAAGTTGATGACGTGGCTTTGAATGTTGCATGTTGGATGCAAAAAACGTCCGGAGTTGTAATAAGTTATTAAAATTTTGAATTGCCGGTGTAACAGATGAGTTTTCGTCTGAAACCCTCATACTTCGAAATAGATTGTCCAGTTTGCACACGAATTGCATCTAGTTTTTGCGGTGACCCTCTCTCCTTTTTTGCACATGCTATGCGGGTGAAACGATGATACCATGCCAAGTTTCAACCTTTTCAGAGTTCATTTATAGAGCTTTTCAATTTCAGGGCCATTTATCTCAAAACAAATCGGTAAATGCATGAAAACTAGCAAATTACGTCGGAAAGGGTTGAAAGTTGATGAAGTTGTTTTGAATGGAGCATGTTGAATGGACAAAACGTCCGAAGTTGTAATAAGTTATTAAAATTTTGAATTATCGGTGTAACAGATGAGTTTTCGTCCGAAACCCTGATACTTCGAAAGAGATTGTCTAGTTGGTACACGAAGTGCATCTATTTTTTGCCGTGATCCTTTCAACTTTTTTGCACATGCTATGCGTGTGAAATGAGGATACCATGCCAAGTTTCAACCTTTTCAGAGTTCATATGTAGAGCTTTTCAATTTCATGGCCATTTAGCTCAAAACAAATCAGTAAATGCATGAAAAATAGCAAATTATGTCGGAAAGGGTTGAATGTTGATGACGCGGTTTTGAATGGAGCATGCTGAATGGAAAAAACGTCCGGAGTTGTAATAAGTTATTAAAATTTTGAATTGCCGGTGTAACAGATGAGTTTTCGTCCAAAACCCTGATACTTCGAAAGAGATTGTCCAGTTTGCACACGAAGTGCATCCAGTTTTTGCCATGACCCTCTCTCCTTTTTTGCACATGCTATGCGGGTGAAATGATGATAGCATGCCAAGTTCAACCTTTTCAGAGTTCATTTGTAGAGCTTTTCAATTTCAGCGTCATTTAGCTCAAAACAAATCAGTAAATGCATTAAAAGTAGCAAATTATGTTAGAAAGGGTTGAAAGTTGATGACGTGGCTTTGAATTGTGCATGCTGAATGCAAAAAACGTCCGAAGTTGTAATAAGTTATTAAAATTTTGAATTACCGGTGTAACAGATGAGTTTCGTCCGAAACCCTGATACTTCGAAAGAGATTGTCCAGTTTGTACACGAAGTGCATCCAGTTTTTGCCATGACCCTCTCTACTTTTTTGCACATGCTATGCGGATGAAATGATGATACCATGCCAAGTGTCAACCTTTTCAGCGTTCATTTGTAGAGCTTTTCAATTTCAGGGCCATTTAGCTCAAAACAAATCAGTAAATGCATGAAAAATAGCAAATTATGTCAGAAAGGGTTGCAAGTTGATGACGTGGCTTTGAATGATGCATGCTGGATGCAAAAAAGTCCGGAGTTGTAATAAGTTATTAAAATTTTGAATTGCCGGTGTAATAGATGAGTTTTCGTCTGAAACCATGATACTTCGAAAGAGATTGTCCAGTTTGCACACGAAGTGCATCCAGTTTTTGCGGTGACCCGATCTCCTTTTTTGCACATGCTATGCGGGTGAAATGATGAAACCATGCCAAGTTTCAACCTGTTCAGAGTTCATTTGTAGAGCTTTTCAATTTCAGGGCCATTTAGCTCAAAACAAATCGGTAAATGCATGAAAAATAGCAAATTATGTCGGAAAGGGTTGAAAGTTGATGACGCGGTTTTGAATGGAGCATGCTGCATGGAAAAAACGTCCGGAGTTGTAATAAGTTATTAAAATTTTGAATTGCCGATTTAATAGATGAGTTTTCGTCCGAAACCTTGATACTTCGAAAGAGATTGTCCAGTTTGTACACGATGTGCATCCAGTTTTTGCCGTGACACTCTCTACTTTTTTGCAGATGCTATGCGGGTGAAATGATGATACCATGCCAAGTTTCGACCTTTTCAGAGTTCATATGTAGAGCTTTTCAATTTCAGGGCCATTTAGCTCAAAACAAATCAGTAAATGCATTAAAAATACCAAATTATGTCAGAAAGGGTTGAAAGTTGATGACGTGGCTTTGAATGGTGCATGCTAAATGCAAAAAACGTCCGGAGTTGTAATAAGTTATTAAAATTTTGAATTGCCGGTGTAACAGATGTGTTTTCGTCTGAAACCCTGATACTTCAAAAGAAATTGTCCAGTTTGTACACGAAGTGCATCCAGTTTTTGCCATGACCATCTCTACTTTTTTGCACATGCTATGCGGATGAAATGATGATACCATGCCAAGTTTCAACCTTTTCAGCGTTCATTTGTAGAGCTTTTCAATTTCAGGGCCATTTAGCTCAAAACAAATCAGTAAATGCATGAAAAATAGCAAATTATGTCAGAAAGGGTTGCAAGTTGATGACGTGGCTTTGAATGTTGCATGCTGGACGCAAAAAAGTCTGGAGTTGTAATAAGTTATTAAAATTTTGAATTGCCGGTGTAATAGATGAGTTTTCGTCTGAAACCATGATACTTCGAAAGAGATTGTCTAGTTTGCACACGAAGTGCATCCAGTTTTTGTGGTGACCCGATCTCCTTTTTTGCACATGCTATGCGGGTGAAATGATGATACCATGCCAAGTTTCAACCTGTTCAGAGTTCATTTGTAGAGCTTTTCAATTTCATGGCCATTTAGCTCAAAACAAATCGGTAAATGCATGAAAAATAGCAAATTATGTCGGAAAGGGTTGAATGTTGATGACGCGGTTTTGAATGGAGCATGCTGAATGGAAAAAACGTCCGGAGTTGTAATAAGTTATTAAAATTTTGAATTGCCGGTGTAACGGATGAGTTTTCGTCCGAAACCCTGATACTTCGAAATAGATTGTCCAGTTTGCACACGAAGTGCATCCAGTTTTTGCGGTGACCCTCTCTCCTTTTTTGCACATGCTATGCGGGTGAAATGATGATACCATTCCAAGTTTCAACCTTTTCAGAGTTCATTTGTAGAGCTTTTTAATTCCAGGGTCATTTAGCTTAAAAGAAATCGGTAAATGCATGAAAAATAGCAAATTATGACGAAAACGGTTGAAAGTTGATGACGCGGTTTTGAATGGAGCATGCTGAATGGAATAAACGTCCGGAGTTGTAATAAGTTATTAATATTTTGAATTGCCGGTGTAACAGATGAGTTTTCGTCCGAAACCCGGATACTTCGAAAGAGATCGTCTAGTTGGTACACGAAGTGCATCCAGTTTTTGCCGTGACCCTTTCAACTTTAGCACATGCTATGCGGGTGAAATGATGATAGCATGCCAAGTTCAACCTTTTCAGAGTTCATTTGTAGAGCTTTTCAATTTCAGCGTCATTTAGCTCAAAACAAATCAGTAAATGCATTAAAAGTAGCAAATTATGTTAGAAAGGGTTGAAAGTTGATGACGTGGCTTTGAATTGTGCATGCTGAATGCAAAAAACGTCCGGAGTTGTAATAAGTTATTAAAATTTTAAATTACCGGTGTAACAGATGAGTTTCGTCCGAAACCCTGATACTTCGAAAGAGATTGTCCAGTTTGTACACGAAGTGCATCCAGTTTTTGCCATGACCCTCTCTACTTTTTTGCACATGCTATGCGGATGAAATGATGATACCATGCCAAGTGTCAACCTTTTCAGCGTTCATTTGTAGAGCTTTTCAATTTCAGGGCCATTTAGCTCAAAACAAATCAGTAAATGCATGAAAAATAGCAAATTATGTCAGAAAGGGTTGCAAGTTGATGACGTGGCTTTGAATGATGCATGCTGGATGCAAAAAAGTCCGGAGTTGTAATAAGTTATTAAAATTTTGAATTGCCGGTGTAATAAATGAGTTTTCGTCTGAAACCATGATACTTCGAAAGAGATTGTCCAGTTTGCACACGAAGTGCATCCAGTTTTTGCGGTGACCCGATCTCCTTTTTTGCACATGCTATGCGGGTGAAATGATGATACCATGCCAAGTTTCAACCTGTTCAGAGTTCATTTGTAGAGCTTTTCAATTTCAGGGCCATTTAGCTCAAAACAAATCGGTAAATGCATGAAAAATAGCAAATTATGTCGGAAAGGGTTGAAAGTTGATGACGCGGTTTTGAATGGAGCATGCTGAATGGAAAAAACGTCCGGAGTTGTAATAAGTTAGTAAAATTTTGAATTGCCGATTTAATAGATGAGTTTTCGTCCGAAACCTTGATACTTCGAAAGAGATTGTCCAGTTTGTACACGATGTGCATCCAGTTTTTGCCGTGACACTCTCTACTTTTTTGCAGATGCTATGCGGGTGAAATGATGATACCATGCCAAGTTTCAACCTTTTCAGAGTTCATATGTAGAGCTTTTCAATTTCAGGGCCATTTAGCTCAAAACAAATCAGTAAATGCATTAAAAATACCAAATTATGTCAGAAAGGGTTGAAAGTTGATGACGTGGCTTTGAATGGTGCATGCTAAATGCAAAAAACGTCCGGAGTTGTAATAAGTTATTAAAATTTTTAATTGCCGGTGTAACAGATGTGTTTTCGTCTGAAACCCTGATACTTCAAAAGAAATTGTCCAGTTTGTACACGAAGTGCATCCAGTTTTTGCCATGACCCTCTCTACTTTTTTGCACATCCTATGCGGATGAAATGATGATACCATGCCAAGTTTCAACCTTTTCAGCGTTCATTTGTAGAGCTTTTCAATTTCAGGGCCATTTAGCTCAAAACAAATCAGTAAATGCATGAAAAATAGCAAATTATGTCAGAAAGGGTTGCAAGTTGATGACGTGGCTTTGAATGTTGCATGCTGGATGCAAAAAAGTCCAGAGTTGTAATAAGTTATTAAAATTTTGAATTGCCGGTGTAATAGATGAGTTTTCGTCTGAAACCATGATACTTCGAAAGAGATTGTCCAGTTTGCACACGAAGTGCATCCAGTTTTTGCGGTGACCCGATCTCCTTTTTTGCACATGCTATGCGGGTGAAATGATGATACCATGCCAAGTTTCAACCTGTTCAGAGTTCATTTGTAAAGCTTTTCAATTTCAGGGCCATTTAGCTCAAAACAAATCGGTAAATGCATGAAA
Source organism: Aegilops tauschii subsp. strangulata (assembly GCF_002575655.3). Lineage (NCBI taxonomy): Eukaryota > Viridiplantae > Streptophyta > Magnoliopsida > Poales > Poaceae > Aegilops > Aegilops tauschii. The sequence continues at coordinate 18,424 of NW_027332555.1, forward strand.
AATAGCAAATTATGTCGGAAAGGGTTGAAAGATGATGACGCGGTTTTGAATGGAGCATGCTGAATGGAAAAAACGTCCGGAGTTGTAATAAGTTATTAAAATTTTGAATTGCCGATGTAATAGATGAGTTTTCGTCCGAAACCATAATACTTCGAAAGAGATTGTCCAGATTGCACACGAAGTGCATCCAGTTTTTGCGGTGACCCGATCTCCTTTTTTGCACATGCTGTGCGGGTGAAATGATGATACCATGCCAAGTTTCAACCTGTTCAGAGTTCATTTGTAGAGCTTTTCAATTTCAGGGCCATTTAGCTCAAAACAAATCGGTAAATGCATGAAAAATAGCAAATTATGTCGGAAAGGGTTGAAAGTTGATGACGCGGTTTTGAATGGAGCATGCTGAATGGAAAAAACGTTCGGAGTTGTAATAAGTTATTAAAATTTTGAATTGCCGGTGTAACAGATGAGTTTTCGTCCGAAACCCTGATACTTCGAAATAGATCGTCCAGTTGGTACACGAAGTGCATCTAGTTTTGCCATGACCCTTTCAACTTTTTTGCACATGCTATGCGGGTGAAATGATGATACCATGCCAAGTTTCAACCTTTTGAGAGTTCATTTGTAGAGCTTTTCAATTTCAGGGCCATTTAGCTCAAAACAAATCAGTAAATCCAGTAAAAATGGCAAATTATGTCAGAAAGGGTTGAAAGTTGATGACGTGGCTTTGAATTGTGCATGCTGAATGGAAAAAACGTCCGAAATTGTAATAAGTTATTAAAATTTTGAATTGCCGGTATATAAGATGAGTTTTCGTCCGAAACCCTGATACTTCGAAAGAGATTGTCCAGTTGGTACAAGAAGTGCATCTAGTTTTTGCCGTGACCTTTCAACTTTTTTGCACATGCTATGCGGGTGAAATGATGATACCATGCCAAGTTTCAACCTTTTCAGAGTTCGTATGTAGAGCTTTTCAATTTCAGGGCCATTTAGCTCAAAACAAATCAGTAAATGCATTAAAAATAGCAAATTATGTCAGAAAGGTTGAAAGTTGATGACGTGGCTTTGAATGTTGCATGTTGGATGCAAAAAACGTCCGGAGTTGTAATAAGTTATTAAAATTTTGAATTGCCGGTGTAACAGATGAGTTTTCGTCTGAAGCCCTCATACTTCGAAATAGATTGTCCAGTTTGCACACGAAGTGCATCTAGTTTTTGCGGTGACCCTCTCTCCTTTTTTGCACATGCTATGCGGGTGAAATGATGATACCATGCCAAGTTTCAACCTTTTCAGAGTTCATTTGTAGAGCTTTTCAATTCCAGGGTCATTTAGCTTAAAAGAAATCGGTAAATGCATGAGAAATAGCAAATTATGTCGAAAAGGGTTGAAAGTTGATGACACGGTTTTGAATGGAGCATGCTGAATGGAATAAACGTCCGGAGTTGTAATAAGTTATTAAAATTTTGAATTGCCGGTGTAACAGATGAGTTTTCGTCCGAAACCCGGATACTTCGAAAGAGATCGTCTAGTTGGTACACGAACTGCATCCAGTTTTTGCCGTGACCCTTTCAACTTTTTTGCACATGCTATGCGGGTGAAATGATGATACCATGCCAAGTTCAACCTTTTCAGCGTTCATTTGTAGAGCTTTTCAATTTCAGGCCATTTAGCTCAAAACAAATCAGTAAATGCATTAAAAATAGCAAATTATGTTAGAAAGGGTTGAAAGTTGATGACGTGGCTTTGAATTGTGCATGCTGAATGCAAAAAAGTCTGGAGTTGTCATAACTTATTAAAATTTTGAATTACCGGTGTAGCAGATGAGTTTTCGTTCGAAACCCTGATACTTCGAAAGAGATTGTCCACTTTGTACACGAAGTGCATCCAGTTTTTGCCATGACCCTCTCTACTTTTTTGCACATGCTATGCGGATGAAATGATGATACCATGCCAAGTTTCAACCTTTTCAGAGTTCATTTATAGAGCTTTTCAATTTCAGGGCCATTTATCTCAAAACAAATCGGTAAATGCATGAAAACTAGCAAATTACGTCGGAAAGGGTTGAAAGTTGATGAAGTTGTTTTGAATGGAGCATGTTGAATGGACAAAACGTCCGAAGTTGTTATAAGTTATTAAAATTTTGAATTATCGGTGTAACAGATGAGTTTTCGTCCGAAACCCTGATACTTCGAAAGAGATTGTCTAGTTGGTACACGAAGTGCATCTAGTTTTTGCCGTGATCCTTTCAACTTTTTTGCACATGCTATGCGGGTGAAATGATGATACCATGCCAAATTTCAACCTTTTCAGAGTTCATATGTAGAGCTTTTCAATTTCAGGGCCATTTAGCTCAAAACAAATCAGTAAATGCATTAAAAATAGCAAATTATGTCAGAAAGGGTTGAAAGTTGATGACGTGGCTTTGAATGGTGCATGCTAAATGCAAAAAACGTCCGGAGTTGTAATAAGTTATTAAAATTTTGAATTGCCGGTGTAACAGATGTGTTTTCGTCTGAAACCCTGATACTTCGAAAGAAATTGTCCAGTTTGTACACGAAGTGTATCCAGTTTTTGCCATGACCATCTCTACTTTTTTGCACATGCTATGTGGATGAAATGATGATACCATGCCAAGTTTCAACCTTTTCAGCGTTCATTTGTAGAGCTTTTCAATTTCAGGGCCATTTAGCTCAAAACAAATCAGTAAATGCATGAAAAATAGCAAATTATGTCAGAAAGGGTTGCAAGTTGATGACGTGGCTTTGAATGTTGCATGCTGGATGCAAAAAAGTCCGTAGTTGTAATAAGTTATTAAAATTTTGAATTGCCGGTGTAATAGATGAGTTTTCGTCTGAAACCATGATACTTCGAAAGAGATTGTCCAGTTTGCACACGAAGTGGATCCAGTTTTTGCGGTGACCCGATCTCCTTTTTTGCACATGCTATGCCGGTGAAATGATGATACCATGCAAAGTTTCAACCTGTTCAGAGTTCATTTGTAGAGCTTTTCAATTTCAGGGCCATTTAGCTCAAATCGGTAAATGCATGAAAATAGCAAATTATGTCGGAAAGGGTTGAAAGTTGATGACGCGGTTTTGAATGGAGCATGCTGAGTGGAAAAAACGTCCGGAGTTGTAATAAGTTATTAAAATTTTGAATTGCCGGTGTAACAGATGAGGTTTTGTCAGAAACCCTGATACTTCGAAAGATATTGTCCAGTTGGTACAAGAAGTGCATCTAGTTTTTGCCGTGATCTTTCAACTTTTTTGCACATGCTATGCGGGTGAAATGATGATACCATGCCAAGTTTCAACCTTTTCAGAGTTCATTTGTAGAGCTTTTCAATTCCAGGGCCATTTAGCTCAAAACAAATCGGTAAATGCATGAAAAATAGCAAATTATGTCGGAAAGGGTTGAAAGTTGATGACGCGGTTTTGAATGGAGCATGCTGAATGGAAAAAACGTCTGGAGTTGTAATAAGTTATTAAAATTTTGAATTGCCGATGTAATAGATGAGTTTTCGTCCGAAACCATAATACTTCGAAAGAGATTGTCCAGATTGCACACGAAGTGCATCCAGTTTTTGCGGTGACCCGATCTCCTTTTTTGCACATGCTATGCGGGTGAAATGATGATACCATGCCAAGTTTCAACCTGTTCAGAGTTCATTTGTAGAGCTTTTCAATTTCAGGGCCATTTAGCTCAAAACAAATCGGTAAATGCATGAAAAATAGAAAATTATGTCGGAAAGGGTTGAAAGTTGATGACGCAGTTTTGAATGGAGCATGCAGAATGGAAAAAACGTCCGGAGTTGTAATAAGTTATTAAAATTTTGAATTGCCGGTGTAACAGATGAGTTTTCGTCGGATACCCTGATACTTCGAAATAGATCGTCCAGTTGGTACACGAAGTGCATCTAGTTTTGCCATGACCCTTTCAACTTTTTTGCACATGCTATGCGGGTGAAATGATGATACCATGCCAAGTTTCAACCTTTTGAGAGTTCATTTGTATAGCTTTTCAATTTCAGGGCCATTTAGCTCAAAACAAATCAGTAAATCCAGTAAAAATGGCAAATTATGTCAGAAAGGGTTGAAAGTTGATGACGTGGCTTTGAATTGTGCATGCTGAATGGAAAAAACGTCCGAAATTGTAATAAGTTATTAAAATTTTGAATTGCCGGTGTATAAGATGAGTTTTCGTCCGAAACCCTGATACTTCGAAACATATTGTCCAGTTGGTACAAGAAGTGCGTCTAGTTTTTGCCGTGATCTTTCAACTTTTGCGGTGACCCGATCTCCTTTTTTGCACATGATATGCGGGTGAAATGATGATACCATGCAAAGTTTCAACCTGTTCAGAGTTCATTTGTAGAGCTTTTCAATTTCAGGGCCATTTAGCTCAAATCGGTAAATGCATGAAAATAGCAAATTATGTCGGAAAGGGTTGAAAGTTGATGACGCGGTTTTGAATGGAGCATGCTGACTGGAAAAAACGTCCGGAGTTGTAATAAGTTATTAAAATTTTGAATTGCCGGTGTAACAGATGAGTTTTTGTCAGAAACCCTGATACTTCGAAAGATATTGTCCAGTTGGTACAAGAAGTGCATCTAGTTTTTGCCGTGACCTTTCAACTTTTTTGCACATGCTATGCGGGTGAAATGATGATACCATGCCAAGTTTCAACCTTTTCAGAGTTCATTTGTAGAGCTTTTCAATTCCAGGGCCATTTAGCTCAAAACAAATCGGTAAATGCATGAAAAATAGCAAATTATGTCGGAAAGGGTTGAAAGTTGATGACGCGGTTTTGAATGGAGCATGCTGAATGGAAAAAACGTCCGGAGTTGTAATAAGTTATTAAAATTTTGAATTGCCGATGTAATAGATGAGTTTTCGTCCGAAACCATAATACTTCGAAAGAAATTGTCCAGATTGCACACGAAGTGCATCCAGTTTTTGCGGTGACCCGATCTCCTTTTTTGCACATGCTATGCGGGTGAAATGATGATACCATGCCAAGTTTCAACCTTTTCAGAGTTCATTTGTAGAGCTTTTCAATTCCAGGGCCATTTAGCTCAAAACAAATCGGTAAATGCATGAAAAATAGCAAATTATGTCGGAAAGGGTTGAAAGTTGATGACGCGGTTTTGAATGGAGCATGCTGAATGGAAAAAACGTCCGGAGTTGTAATAAGTTATTAAAATTTTGAATTGCCGATGTAATAGATGAGTTTTCGTCCGAAACCATAATACTTCGAAAGAGATTGTCCTGATTGCACACGAAGTGCATCCAGTTTTTGCGGTGACCCGATCTCCTTTTTTGCACATGCTATGCGGGTGAAATGATGATACCATGCCAAGTTTCAACCTGTTCAGAGTTCATTTGTAGAGCTTTTCAATTTCAGGGCCATTTCGCTCGAAACAAATCGGTAAATGCATGAAAAATAGCAAATTATGTCGGAAAGGGTTGAAAGTTGATGACGCGGTTTTGAATGGAGCATGCTGAATGGAAAAAACGTCCGGAGTTGTAATAAGTTATTAAAATTTTGAATTGCCGGTGTAACAGATGAGTTTTCGTCCGAAACCCTGATACTTCGAAATAGATCGTCCAGTTGGTACACGAAGTGCATCTAGTTTTGCCTTGACCCTTTCAACTTTTTTGCACATGCTATGCGGGTGAAATGATGATACCATGCCAAGTTTCAACCTTTTGAGAGTTCATTTGTAGAGCTTTTCAATTTCAGGGCCATTTAGCTCAAAACAAATCAGTAAATCCAGTAAAAATGGCAAATTATGTCAGAAAGGGTTGAAAGTTGATGACGTGGCTTTGAATTGTGCATGCTGAATGGAAAAAACGTCCGAAATTGTAATAAGTTATTAAAATTTTGAATTGCCGGTGTATAAGATGAGTTTTCGTCCGAAACCCTGATACTTCGAAACATATTGTCCAGTTGGTACAAGAAGTGCGTCTAGTTTTTGCCGTGATCTTTCAACTTTTGCGGTGACCCGATCTCCTTTTTTGCACATGATATGCGGGTGAAATGATGATACCATGCAAAGTTTCAACCTGTTCAGAGTTCATTTGTAGAGCTTTTCAATTTCAGGGCCATTTAGCTCAAATCGGTAAATGCATGAAAATAGCAAATTATGTCGGAAAGGGTTGAAAGTTGATGACGCGGTTTTGAATGGAGCATGCTGACTGGAAAAAACGTCCGGAGTTGTAATAAGTTATTAAAATTTTGAATTGCCGGTGTAACAGATGAGTTTTTGTCAGAAACCCTGATACTTCGAAAGATATTGTCCAGTTGGTACAAGAAGTGCATCTAGTTTTTGCCGTGACCTTTCAACTTTTTTGCACATGCTATGCGGGTGAAATGATGATACCATGCCAAGTTTCAACCTTTTCAGAGTTCATTTGTAGAGCTTTTCAATTCCAGGGCCATTTAGCTCAAAACAAATCGGTAAATGCATGAAAAATAGCAAATTATGTCGGAAAGGGTTGAAAGTTGATGACGCGGTTTTGAATGGAGCATGCTGAATGGAAAAAACGTCCGGAGTTGTAATAAGTTATTAAAATTTTGAATTGCCGATGTAATAGATGAGTTTTCGTCCGAAACCATAATACTTCGAAAGAAATTGTCCAGATTGCACACGAAGTGCATCCAGTTTTTGCGGTGACCCGATCTCCTTTTTTGCACATGCTATGCGGGTGAAATGATGATACCATGCCAAGTTTCAACCTGTTCAGAGTTCATTTGTAGAGCTTTTCAATTTCAGGGCCATTTAGCTCAAAACAAATCGGTAAATGCATGAAAAATAGCAAATTATGTCGGAAAGGGTTGAAAGATGACGCGGTTTTGAATGGAGCATGCTGAATGGAAAAAACGTCCGGAGTTGTAATAAGTTATTAAAATTTTGAATTGCCGGTGTAACAGATGAGTTTTCGTCCGAAACCCTGATACTTCGAAATACCGTCCAGTTGGTACACGAAGTGCATCTAGTTTTGCCATGACCCTTTCAACTTTTTTGCACATGCTATCTGGGTGAAATGATGATACCATGCCAAGTTTCAACCTTTTGAGAGTTCATTTGTAGAGCTTTTCAATTTCAGGGCCATTTAGCTCAAAACAAATCAGTAAATCCAGTAAAAATGGCAAATTATGTCAGAAAGGGTTGAAAGTTGATGACGTGGCTTTGAATTGTGCATGCTGAAAGCAAAAAACGTCCGGAGTTGTAATAAGTTATTAAAATTTTGAATTGCCGGTGTAACAGATGTGTTTTCGTCTAAAACCCTGATACTTCAAAAGAAATTGTCCAGTTTGTACACGAAGTGCATCCAGTTTTTGCCATGACCATCTCTACTTTTTTGCACATGCTATGCGGATGAAATGATGATACCATGCCAAGTTTCAACCTTTTCAGCGTTCATTTGTAGAGCTTTTCAATTTCAGGGCCATTTAGCTCAAAACAAATCAGTAAATGCATGAAAAATAGCAAATTATGTCAGAAAGGGTTGCAAGTTGATGACGTGGCTTTGAATGTTGCATGCTGGATGCAAAAAAGTCCGGAGTTGTAGTAAGTTATTAAAATTTTGAATTGCCGGTGTAATAGATGAGTTTTCGTCTGAAACCATGATACTTCGAAAGAGATTGTCCAGTTTGCATACGAAGTGTGATGAGGACATGACTACCTTTGATACGACCAAAAATATTGCATATATGCATATTTGTCAGGTGATTTCTAGTGCAAACTATTCAATAATCTATTTATGTTATACAAAACAAAAATACTTCACACACTTTTGTGTTTTGTCTAATTGCAGGTGTATGAGACATTTGTGCAATCCACATATGAAGATTAGGGAGAAAGAGATGTTTACTTGCTGTTCAAAAAGTTCTCTCACGTCACTTTTGGCCTAAGAGAAGATAGAGTCCAAGTCTCTCACGTTCTGGATTCAAATTCGGACTGCACAGACATACCTGACTCAAAACGCCAACAACTTTTTCATACGGACTCCGAATTGGGTGATTATTTTTTTGTTGGAAACTAGATTTCGTGCTCTTTCCAACCCAATTGGATTCACCTTTAAATTCGTCCGGAGCATTGAGTTATGGTCGAAACAATCTGACGTTGCACCAGAATCCGAGTCAAACTACAAGTCCAAAGGTGTTGCATCACCTCCACTTGGGCCCATGAGCCTTGTACGACCTAGGGTTGGTTTTAGGCTGCCTTGGGACGTCCTCCCACCTCCTTGGCCGCCACCCCTTGCTCCTATATAAGTAGATCCATCTAGTAGCTTTTTCCTTGGGATTTGTTTAGTTAAAAGTTAGCCATTGCAACTTCGTGTACTTCGTTCGTGTCCAACGACCAGACCAAGACCGCTTATGGATCCCCACCATTATCAATACTTCATATATATTCACAATATTCAGATTGCTTTATCATATTCTTGCTCGTTCTTCGATTGCTTGCAGGAATAGACCTTCGTGGTCAGGCTGATCGTGCTTCCGGCATCGTCAGTAACCTCAGGAGATTGGTTTAGCGATTGCTAAGGCGCAACGTCGTGCACGTTTGTAGTCGGATCGTCAAAGTCGACTCCACCAAATCGATAGTTATCATCTCATCGAAAGATCGGGACACCTTTGCCTCTATCAAGTGGTATCAGTTTTCAGGTTGCTCGGTGAGAATTTCCAGTTTCCCCTAGATTAGATTTATTTTCTTACCTATTGTCCAAGAAAAAGCCACAAAAAAGTTAGATCTATTCATCCTTTTGTCCAAGCCAGTCTGAGCCTTTGCAATTTTCTATTCATTGTTTGCATTATTGAATTATCGGTTACATCGTCGTGTCGAGTTGCTGGTCTTAGGGTCTAGTTCGTTTAGAGTTTCGAGTTCTGTTCACATTAGTCACGTCGCCGCTGCATCGTTATCCCTTCTGCTGTCCACCACACCATCCATCAAATTCCACCATGTGCTACCCATAGTTCATTGTCACAATCATAGTTGAGGTCGTTCACATCTTCGCTTGATCCAATCTGCATCTTATCTAGTTTGTCTTGGAAAGAGGGAGAGAAAAAAAGACAGAGAAAAAAAAGAGAGAAAGAAAAAAAAAGTGTGAGGAAAAAAAAGAGAGAAGAAAAAAAAACAAAATTCGGATCTATCTAGACTCGATCTCGTAGTTGAATTCGGATTGGAATCTGTTTTGTGCACTGTTTAGTAAAACAGGCATAACTTCCTCATACGAAGTCCGTTTTGACTCCGCGAGTACTCAAATGAAAGCTAGCGACGAGCCGCATCTAAATAGTTGCAGAGACTAGTTCAATATTTGACACCTCAAAATCGTCTTCTAAATAGGTCTTTTTGCCCTCCGAAGTTCGCGGACACAGCTTATTCCAGTTTTTCAAGCCAGTTTCAGAATTCTTTCACTCCTCATATCAACTCGGAATTGAGTGATTCTTTTTGCATTGGAAAGCTTGAGTTAGTAGCATTCTTTGAAAAAAATTATCAGAAAATTGGCACAAACTTTTCAAGAGGAAAGTTGGAGAGAGTTGTTGTATATCCTGCTTGGCAGTTGTTTTTCATCATTATCTTTACTGCCGTTGTGATCTTCACTTATATCTTGCTGTCCAGAGCTACTTAGTATCCTTCATTGATGCTAGTTGTGCTATGTCGTGACCTCATTAGTGTTCTAGGCTCGCGTCTCTAGTCCGGTCTAGCCTAGGACCAGCACAGTACCGTCGTTGAGCGTTTATTCAACATTGCATCTCTGAATTGATTATTGCTAATATTTTGCTACCATATATAGCCAACCCAGCTCCACATATTTCTACACCGTGTATACGTACGTTCCCTTGGCAATCGCTTTACTCAATCTTTGGAGTTATTTGACACCGCTGGTTGCCTGTCACCACCTGCTGCTTGGTAAGAACTTGTAAGATATTGATATTTGCTTTACTGTGAGCGCTTTACCACCACATCCTAGTAGTTCATAGGAACATTATTCTTGAATTTTGTTTCTTGTTTCTACTAATCATGACAGGATCTAGAGTCAATTCATGGGGTTTGTCGATCGTGGGAGATGTGCCATCACCTATGCAAATACCACAACCGTCACGAGAGGTGCACAAACATCCAAATGCACATGATCAGGTTAATGTTTCTATACCACCATTTAATGGCCGTTTTAGACCTGCTTTATATATTGAATGGGAGTTTGACCTAAATAATATATTTGCTTCCAATAATTTTGATGTACGTAAAAAAGTTAAGGTTGCGGTTGGTTCTTTCACTGGTTATGCTGTAGTTTGGTGGAGTGAATATTGTCGGTTACACCCTAATGATATACCTACTACTTGGGATGATTTGAAACTTGCCATGCGACATACATTCGTTCCCGCTTATTATACTCGTGACATGATTACAAAGTTGCAACATTTAAAGCAAGGTAGTGACACCGTAACGAAATATTATGATACTTTACAAACTACCTTGCTGCATTCCTCTTTAGAAGAAAGTGAAGAAGATTTTATGGATAGATTTTGGGGAGGATTAAATCGTGACATTCAGGAGATACTAATTCATGAAGAGTGTTATCCTATGGACCATTTGTTTCATCTTGCTTGCAAAGCTGAACAGGAAATAAAATGACGTGTTGCCCACAAGGAGAACAAGCGCGAGATGCATATTCCAAGAGTTGATACGGTTGTCCGTTCAACTACTAGGCATACTATGACAACCACATCCATTGATGTGAGGACTACATCACCTCCACCATGTGACACATCATCACCGAGAGTGCCTACATCATCTGAGTTGATCATAAGAGGTAATGACAAATGTACTGATCTTCCACCTCCACATGAGTATGATGAATGTCTTGTCAATTTAAGTGCACCATGCGGTGAGCTACCCACTACTTTGATCACACCAGCTACTTTAGAGGACTACGTTGATGATTTGACTTTGCCATGTGATCAAACAATTTTGAGTGAACCCAATGAATTAACTGTTGATGCAAAAGAACCAATGTTTAATCATTTTGATATGACCTCTAATCTTGGTGATGATTCTGTGTCCAATGACTTATTGCATGTTTGCTTATTTAAGCATGTTGTAGCATGTAAATTTGATGCAAGTAAGGTTTATTCACCAATGTTGGGATGGTTTAATGATGAATATTGTCAACCTTTTGAAAAGAATAAGAGCTTCGCTTACATGTGCAAACTGAGTTGCAATATTTTCATGCCTTCTACTTCTTGTGATAATATTTTGGCTTTAGATTTTATCAACTATGAAGGTTACTCATGTATACATGTGCCATATGTGCAAAAACAAAGGAAAGTAAAAATGGATATCATATACATATACAACATGTACACCTTGTCTCTTTTGTTAGCCACATTTCAGATTAAGCAACGCCGAGGACGGCTTTGTTTTCAAGAAGGGGAGGATGATGAGGACATGACTACCTTTGATACGACCAAAAATATTGCATATATGCATATTTGTCAGGTGATTTCTAGTGCAAACTATTCAATAATCTATTTATGTTATACAAAACAAAAATACTTCACACACTTTTGTGTTTTGTCTAATTGCAGGTGTATGAGACATTTGTGCAATCCACATATGAAGATTAGGGAGAAAGAGATGTTTACTTGCTGTTCAAAAAGTTCTCTCACGTCACTTTTGGCCCAAGAGAAGATACAGTCCAAGTCTCTCACGTTCTGGATTCAGATTCGGACTGCACAGACATACCTGACTCAAAACGCCAACAACTTTTTCATACGGACTCCGAATTGGGTGATTATTTTTTGTTGGAAACTAGATTTCGTGCTCTTTCCAACCCAATTGGATTCACCTTTAAATTCGTCCGGAGCATTGAGTTATGGTCGAAACAATCTGACGTTGCACCAGAATCCGAGTCAAACTACAAGTCCAAAGGTGTTGCATCACCTCCACTTGGGCCCATGAGCCTTGTACGACCTAGGGTTGGTTTTAGGCTGCCTTGGGACGTCCTCCCACCTCCTTGGCCGCCACCCCTTGCTCCTATATAAGTAGATCCATCTAGTAGCTTTTTCCTTGGGATTTGTTTAGTTAAAAGTTAGCCATTGCAACTTCGTGTACTTCGTTCGTGTCCAACGACCAGACCAAGACCGCTTATGGATCCCCACCATTATCAATACTTCATATATATTCACAATATTCAGATTGCTTTATCATATTCTTGCTCGTTCTTCGATTGCTTGCAGGAATAGACCTTCGTGGTCAGGCTGATCGTGCTTCCGGCATCGTCAGTAACCTCAGGAGATTGGTTTAGCGATTGCTAAGGCGCAACGTCGTGCACGTTTGTAGTCGGATCGTCAAAGTCGACTCCACCAAATCGATAGTTATCATCTCATCGAAAGATCGGGACACCTTTGCCTCTATCAAAGTGCATCCAGTTTTTGCGGTGACCCGATCTCCTTTTTTGCACATGCTCTGCGGGTGAAATGATGATACCATGCCAAGTTTCAACCTGTTCAGAGTTCATTTGTAGAGCTTTTCAACTTCAGGGCCATTTAGCTCAAAACAAATCAGTAAATCCTGTAAAAATAGCAAATTATGTCAGAAAGGGTTGAAAGTTGATGGCGTGGCTTTGAATTGTGCATGCTGAATGGAAAAAACGTCCGAAATTGTAATAAGTTATTAAAATTTTGAATTGCCGGTGTATAAAATGAGTTTTCGTCCGAAACCCTGATACTTCGAAAGATATTGTCCAGTTGGTACAAGAAGTGCATCTAGTTTTTGCCATGATCTTTCAAATTTTTTGCACATGCTATGCGGGTGAAATGATGATACCATGCCAAGTTTCAACCCTTTCAGAGTTCACATGTAGAGCTTTTCAATTTCAGGGCCATTTAGCTCAAAACAAATCAGTAAATGCATTAAAAATAGCAAATTATGTCAGAATGGGTTGAAAGTTGATAACGTGGCATTGAATGTTGCATGTTGGATGCAAAAAACGTCCGGAGTTGTAATAAGTTATTAAAATTTTGAATTGCCGGTGTAACAGATGAGTTTTCGTCTGAAACCCTGATACTTCGAAATAGATTGTCCAGTTTGCCCACGAAGTGCATCCAGTTTTTGCGGTGACCCTCTCTCCTTTTTTGCACATGCTATGCGGGTGAAATGATGATACCATGCCAAGTTTCAACCTTTTCAGAGTTCATTTGTAGAGCTTTTCAATTCCAGGGCCATTTAGCTTAAAAGAAATCGGTAAATGCATGAAAAATAGCAAATTATGTCAGAAAGGGTTGAAAGTTGATGACGCGGTTTTGAATGGAGCATGCTGAATGGAATAAACGTCCGGAGTTGTAATAAGTTATTAAAATTTTGAATTGCCGGTGTAACAGATGAGTTTTCGTCCGAAACCCGGATACTTCGAAAGAGATCGTCTAGTTGGTACACGAAGTGCATCCAGTTTTTGCCGTGACCCTTTCAACTTTTTTGCACATGCTATGCGGGTGAAATGATGATACCATGCCAAGTTCAACCTTTTCAGAGTTCATTTGTAGAGCTTTTCAATTTCAGGGCCGTTTAGCTCAAAACAAATCAGTAAATGCATGAAAAATAGCAAATTATGTTAGAAAGGGTTGAAAGTTGATGACGTGGCTTTGAATTGTGCATGCGGAATGCAAAAAACGTCCGGAGTTGTAATAAGTTATTAAAATGTTGAATTACCGGTGTAACAGATGAGTTTTCGTCCGAAACCCTGATACTTCGAAAGAGATTGTCCAGTTTGTACACGAAGTGCACCAGTTTTTGCCATGACCCTGTCTACTTTTTTGCACATGCTATGCGGATGAAATGATGATACCATACCAAGTTTCAACCTTTTCAGAGTTCATTTGTAGAGCTTTTCAATTTCAGGGCCATTTATCTCAAAACAAATCGGTAAATGCATGAAAACTGGCAAATTACGTCGGAAAGGGTTGAAAGTTGATGAAGTGGTTTTGAATGGAGCATGTTGAATGGACAAAACGTCCGAAGTTGTAATAAGTTATTAAAATTTTGAATTGTCGGTGTAACAGATGAGTTTTCGTCCGAAACCCTGATACTTCGAAAGAGATTGTCTAGTTGGTACACGAAGTGCATCTAGTTTTTGCCGTGATCCTTTCAACTTTTTTGCACATGCTATGCGGGTGAAATGATGATACCATGCCAAGTTTCAACCTTTTCAGAGTTCATATGTAGAGCTTTTCAATTTCAGGGCCATTTAGCTCAAAACAAATCAGTAAATGCATTAAAAATAGCAAATTATGTCAGAAAGGGTTGAAAGTTGATGACGTGGCTTTGAATGGTGCATGCTAAATGCAAAAAACGTTCGGAGTTGTAATAAGTTATTAAAATTTTGAATTGCCGGTGTAACAGAAGTGTTTTCGTCTGAAACCCTGATACTTCGAAAGAGATTGTCCAGTTTGTACACGAAGTGCATCCAGTTTTTGCCATGACCATCTCTACTTTTTTGCACATTCTATGCGGATGAAATGATGATACCATGCCAAGTTTCAACCTTTTCAGCGTTCATTTGTAGAGCTTTTCAATTTCAGGGTCATTTAGCTCAAAACAAATCAGTAAATGCATGAAAAATAGCAAATTATGTCAGAAAGGGTTGCAAGTTGATGACGTGGCTTTGAATGTTGCATGCTGGATGCAAAAAACGTTCGGAGTTGTAATAAGTTATTAAAAATTTGAATTGCCGGTGTAATAGATTAGTTTTCGTCTGAAACCATGATACTTCGAAAGAGATTGTCCAATTTGCACACGAAGTGCATCCAGTTTTTGCGGTGACCCGATCTCCTTTTTTGCACATGCTATGCGGGTGAAATGATGATACCATGCCAAGTTTCAACCTGTTCAGAGTTCATTTGTAGAGCTTTTCAATTTCAGGGCCATTTAGCTCAAAACAAATCAGTAAATCTAGTAAAAATAGCAAATTATGTCAGAAAGGGTTGAAAGTAGATGACCTGGCTTTGAATTGTGCATGCTGAATGGAAAAAATGTCCGAAATTGTAATAAGTTATTAAAATTTTGAATTGCCGGTGTATAAGATGAGTTTTCGTCCGAAACCCTGATACTTCGAAACATATTGTCCAGTTGGTACAACAAGTGCGTCTAGTTTTTGCCGTGATCTTTCAACTTTTTTGCACATGCTATGCGGGTGAAATAACGATACCATGCCAAGTTTCAACCTTTTCAGAATTCATATGTAGAGCTTTTCAGTTTCAGGGCCATTTAGATCAAAACAAATCAGTAAATGCATTAAAAATAGCAAATTATGTCAGAAAGGGTTGAAAGTTGATGTTGTGGCTTTGAATGGTGCATGCTAAATGCAAAAAACATCTGGAGTTGTAATAAGTTATTAAAATTTTGAATTGCCGATGTAACAGTTGAGTTTTCGTCTGAAACACTGATACTTCGAAATAGATTGTCCAGTTTGCACATGAAGTGCATCCAGTTTTTGTGGTGACCCTCTCTCCTTTTTTGCACATGCTATGCGGGTGAAATGATGATACCATGCCAAGTTTCAACCTTTGCAGAGTTCATTTGTAGAGCTTTTCAATTCCAGGGCCATTTAGCTCAAAAGAAATCCGTAAATGCATGAAAAATAGCAAATTATGTCGAAAAGGGTTGAAAGTTGATGACGCGGTTTTGAATGGAGCATGCTGAATGGAAAAAACATCCGGAGTTGTAATAAGTTATTAAAATTTTGAATTGCCGGTGTAACAGATGAGTTTTCGTCCGAAACACTGATACTTCGAAAGGGATCGTCCAGTTGGTACACGAAGTGCATCCAGTTTTTGCCGTGACCCTTTCAACTTTTTTGCACATGCTATGCGGGTGAAATGATGATACCATGCCAAGTTCAACCTTTTCAGAGTTCATTTGTAGAGCTTTTCAATTTCAGGGCCATTTAGCTCAAAACAAATCAGTAAATGCATTAAAAATAGCAAATTATGTTAGAAAGGGTTGAAAGTTGATGACGTGGCTTTGAATTGTGCATGCTGAATGCAAAAAACGTCCGGAGTTGTAATAAGTTATTAAAATTTTGAATTGCCGGTGTAACAGATGAGTTTTCGTCCGAAACCCTGATACTTCGAAAGAGATTGTCCAGTTTGTACACGAAGTGCATCCAGTTTTTGCCATGACTCTCTCTACTTTTTTGCACATGCTATGCGGATGAAATGATGATACCATGCCAAGTTTCAACCTTTTCAGAGTTCATTTGTAGAGCTTTTCAATTTCAGGGCCATTTAGCTCAAAACAAATCGGTAAATGCATGGAAAATAGCAAATTATGTCAGAAAGGGTTGAAAGTTGATGACGCGGTTTTGAATGGAGCATGCTGAATGGAAAAAAGTCCGGAGTTGTAATAAGTTATTAAAATTTTGAATTGTTGGTGTAACAGATGAGTTTTCGTCTGAAACCCTGATACTTCGAAGGAGATCATCCAGTTGGTACACGAAGTGCATCCAGTTTTTGCGGTGACCCTGTCTCCTTTTTTGCACATGCTATGCGGGTGAAATGATGATACCATGCCAAGTTTCAACCTTTTCAGAGTTCATTTGTAGAGCTTTTCAATTCCAGGGCCATTTAGCTTAAAAGAAATCGGTAAATGCATGAAAAATAGCAAATTATGTCGAAAAGGGTTGAAAGTTGATGACGCGGTTTTGAATGGAGCATGCTGAATGGAATAGACGTCCGGAGTTGTAATAAGTTATTAAAATTTTGAATTGCCGGTGTAACAGATGAGTTTTCGTCCGAAACCCGGATACTTCGAAAGAGATCGTCTAGTTGGTACACGAAGTGCATCCAGTTTTTGCCGTGACCCTTTCAACTTTTTTGCACATGCTATGCGGGTGAAATGATGATACCATGCCAAGTTCAACCTTTTCAGAGTTCATTTGTAGAGCTTTTCAATTTCAGGGCCATTTAGCTCAAAACAAATCAGTAAATGCATGAAAAATAGCAAATTATGTTAGAAAGGGTTGAAAGATGATGACGTGGCTTTGAATTGTGCATGCTGAATGCAAAAAACATCCGGAGTTGTAATAAGTTATTAAAATTTTGAATTGCCGGTGTAACAGATGAGTTTTCGTCCGAAACCCTGATACTTCGAAAGACATTGTCCAGTTTGCACACGAAGTGCATCCAGTTTTTGTGGTTACCCTCTCTACTTTTTTGGACACGCTATGCGGGTGAAATGATGATACCATGCGAAGTTTCAACCTTTTCAGAGGTCATTTGTAGAGCTTTTCAATTGCAGGTCCATTTAGCTCAAAACAAATCAGTAAATGCATTAAAAATAGCAAATTATGTCACAAAGGGTTGAAAGTTGATGTTGTGGCTTTGAATGGTGCATGCTGAATGCAAAAAAAGTCCAGAGTTGTAATAAGTTATTAAAATTTTGAATTGCTGATGTAACATATGAGTTTTTGTCCGAAACCCTGATACTTCGAAAGAGATTGTCCAGTTTGTACACGATGTGCATCCAGTTTTTGCCGTGACACTCTGTACTTTTTTGCACATGCTATGCGGGTGAAATGATTATACCATGCCAAGTTTCAACCTTTTCAGAGTTCATATGTAGAGCTTTTCAATTTCAGGGCCATTTAGCTCAAAACAAATCAATAAATGCATTAAAAATAGCGAATTGTGTCAGAAAGGGTTGAAAGTTGATGACGTGGCTTTGAATGGTGCATGCTAAATGCAAAAAACGTCCGGAGTTGTAATAAGTTATTAAAATTTTGAATTGCCGGTGTAATATATGTGTTTTCGTCCGAAACCCTGATACTTCGAAAGAGATTGTCTAGTTTGTACACGAAGTGCATCCAGATTTTGCCATGACCCTCTCTACTTTTTTGCACATGCTATGCGGATGAAATGATGATACCATTCCAAATTTCATCGTTTTCAGTGTTCATTTGTAGAGCTTTTCAATTTTAGGGCCATTTAGCTCAAAACAAATTAGTAAATGCATGAAAAATAGAAAATTATGTCAGAAAGGGTTGAAAGTTGATGACGTGGCTTTGAATGTTGCATGCTGGATGCAAAAAACATCCAGAGTTGTAATAAGTCATTAAAATTTTGAATTGCCGGTGTAACAGATGAGTTTTCGTCGGAAACCCTGATACTTCGAAGGAGATCATCCAGTTGGTACACGAAGTGCATCCAGTTTTTGCGGTGACCCTCTCTCCTTTTTTGCACATGCTATGCGGGTGAAATGATGATACCATGCCAAGTTTCAACCTTTTCATAGTTCATTTGTAGAGCTTTTCAATTTCAGGGCCATTTAGCTCAAAACAAATCAGTAAATGCATGAAAAATAGCAAATTATGTTGGAAAGGGTTGAATGTTGATGACGCGGTTTTGAATGGAGCATGCTGAATGGAAAAAACGTCCAGAGTTGTAATAAGTTATTAAAATATTGAATTGCCGGTGTAACAGATGAGTTTTCGTCCGAAACCCTGATACTTCGAAAGAGATCGTCTAGTTGGTACACGAAGTGCATCTAGTTTTTGCCTTGACCCTTTCAAAAATTTTGCACTTGCTATGCGGGTGAAATGATGATACCATGCCAAGTTTCAACCTTTTCAGAGTTCATTTGTAGAGCTTTTCAATTTTAGGGCCATTTAGCTCAAAAGAAATCAGTAAATGCATTAAAAATAGCAAATTATGTCAGAAAGGGTTGAAAGTTGATGACGTGGCTTTGAATTGTGCATGCTGAATGCAAAAAACGTCCGGAGTTGTAATAAGTTATTAAAATTTTGAATTTCCGGTGTAACAGATGAGTTTTCGTCCGAAACCCTGATACTTCGAAAGAGATTGTCCAGTTTGCACACGAAGTGCATCCAGTTTTTGCAGTTACCCTCTCTACTTTTTGGGACACGCTATGCGGGTGAAATGATGATACCATGCCAAGTTTCAACCTTTTCAGAGGTCATTTGTAGAGCTTTTCATTTGCAGGTCCATTTAGCTCAAAACAAATCAGTAAATGCATTAAAAATAGCAAATTATTTAGAAAGGGTTGAAAGTTGATGACGTGGCATTGAATTGTGCATGCTGAATGGAAAAAACGTCCGAAGTTGTAATAAGTTATTAAAACTTTGAATTGCCGGTGTAACAGATGAGTTTTCGTCCGAAACCCTGATACTTCGAAAGAGATTGTCCAGTTGGTACACGAAGTGCATTTAGTTTTTGCCGTGATCTTTCAAGTTTTTTGCACATGCTATGCGGGTGAAATGATGATACCATGCCAAGTTTCAACCTTTTCAGAGTTCATATGTAGAGCTTTTCAATTTCAGGGCCATTTAGCTCAAAACAAATCAGTAAATGCATTAAAAATAGCAAATTCTGTCAGAAAGGGTTGAAAGTTGATGACATGGCTTTGAATGTTGCACGCTGGATGCATAAAACGTCCGGAGTTGTAATAAGTTATTAAAATTTTGAATTGCCGGTGTAACAGATGAGTTTTCGTCTGAAACCCTGATACTTCGAAATAGATTGTCCAGTTTGCACACGAAGTGCATCCAGTTTTTGCGGTGAACGTCTCTCCTTTTTTGCACATGCTATGCGGATGAAATGATGATACCATGCCAAGTTTCAACCTTTGCAGAGTTCATTTGTAGAGCTTTTCAATTCCAGGGCCATTTAGCTCAAAAGAAATCGGTAAATGCATGAAAAATAGAAAATTATGTCGAAAAGGGTTGAATGTTGATGACGCGGTTTTGAATGGATCATGCTGAATGGAAAAAACGTCCGGAGTTGTAATAAGTTATTAAAATTTTGAATTGCCGGTGTAACAGATGAGTTTTCGTCCGAAACCCTGATACTTCGAAAGAGATCGTCCAGTTGGTACACGAAGTGCATCCAGTTTTTGCCGTGACCCTTTCAACTTTTTTGCACATGCTATGCGGGTGAAATGATGATACCATGCCAAGTTCAACCTTTTCAGAGTTCATTTGTAGAGCTTTTCAATTTCAGGGCCATTTAGCTCAAAAAAATCAGTAAATGCATTAAAATAGCAAATTATGTTAGAAAGGGTTGAAAGTTGATGACGTGGCTTTGAATTGTGCATGCTGAATGCAAAAAACGTCCGGAGTTGTAATAAGTTATTAAAATTTTGAATTGCTGGTGTAACAGATGAGTTTTCGTCCGAAACCCTGATACTTCGAAAGAGATTGTCCAGTTTGTACACGAAGTGCATCCAGTTTTTGCCATGACTCTCTCTACTTTTTTGCACATGCTATGCGGATGAAATGATGATACCATGCCAAGTTTCAACCTTTTCAGAGTTCATTTGTAGAGCTTTTCAATTTCAGGGCCATTTAGCTCAAAACAAATCGGTAAATGCATGAAAAATAGCAAATTATGTCAGAAAGGGTTGAAAGTTGATGACGCGGTTTTGAATGGAGCATGCTGAATGGAAAAAAGTCCGGAGTTGTAATAAGTTATTAAAATTTTGAATTGCCGGTGTAACAGATGAGTTTTCGTCTGAAACCCTGATACTTCGAAGGAGATCATGCAGTTGGTACACGAAGTGCATCCAGTTTTTGCGGTGACCCTCTCTCCTTTTTTGCACATGCTATGCGGGTGAAATGATGATACCATGCCAAGTTTCAACCTTTTCATAGTTCACTTGTAGAGCTTTTCAATTTCAGGGCCATTTAGCTCAAAATAAATCAGTAAATGCATGAAAAATAGCAAATTATGTCGGAAAGGGTTGAAAGTTGATGACGCGGTTTTGAATGGAGCATGCTGAATGGAAAAAAGTCCGGAGTTCTAATAAGTTATTAAAATTTTGAATTGCCGGTGTAACAGATGAGTTTTCGTCTGAAACCCTGATACTTCGAAGGAGATCATGCAGTTGGTACACGAAGTGCATCCACTTTTTGCGGTGACCCTCTCTCCTTTTTTGCACATGCTATGCGGGTGAAATGATGATACCATGCCAAGTTTCAACCTTTTCATAGTTCACTTGTAGAGCTTTTCAATTTCAGGGCCATTTAGCTCAAAACAAATCAGTAAATGCATGAAAAATAGCAAATTATGTCGGAAAGGGTTGAAAGTTGATGACGCGGTTTTGAATGGAGCATGCTGAATGGAAAAAACGTCCGGAGTTGTAATAAGTTATTAAAATTTTGAATTGCCGGTGTAACAGATGAGTTTTCGTCCGAAACCCTGATACTTCGAAAGAGGTCGTCCAGTTGGTACACGAAGTGCATCTTGTTTTTGCCGTGACCCTTTCAACTTTTTTGCACTTGCTATGCGGGTGAAATGATGATACCATGCCAAGTTTCAACCTTTTCAGAGTTCATTTGTAGAGCTTTTCAATTGCAGGTCCATTTAGCTCAAAACAAATCAGTAAATGCATTAAAAATAGCAAATTATGTCACAAAGGCTTGAAAGTTGATGTTGTGGCTTTGAATGGTGCATGCTGAATGCAAAAAAGTCCAGAGTTGTAATAAGTTATTAAAATTTTTAATTGCTGATGTAACATATGAGTTTTTGTCCGAAACCCTGATACTTCGAAAGACATTGTCCAGTTTGTACACGATGTGCATCCAGTTTTTGCCGTGACACTCTCTACTTTTTTGCACATGCTATGCGGGTGAAATGATGATACCATGCCAAGTTTCAACCTTTTCAGAGTTCAGAAGTAGAGCTTTTCAATTTCAGGGCCATTTAGCTCAAAACAAATCAGTAAATGCATGAAAAATAGCAAATTGTGTCAGAAAGGGTTGAAAGTTGATGACGTGGCTTTGAATGGTGCATGCTAAATGCAAAAAACGTCCGGAGTTGTAATAAGTTATTATAATTTTGAATTGCCGGTGTAACAGATGAGTTTTCGTCTGAAACCCTAATACTTCGAAGGAGACCATCCAGTTGGTACACGAAGTGCATCCAGTTTTTGCGGTGACCCTCTCTCCTTTTTTGCACATGCTATGCGGGTGAAATGATGATACCATGCCAAGTTTCAACCTTTGCAGAGTTCATTTATAGAGCTTTTCAATTCCAGGGCCATTTAGCTCAAAAGAAATCGGTAAATGCATGAAAAATAGCAAATTATGTCAAAAAGGGTTGAATGTTGATGACGCGGTTTTGAATGGAGCATGCTGAATGGAAAAAAGTCCGGAGTTGTAATAACTTATTAAAATTTTGAATTGCCAGTGTAACAGATGAGTTTTCGTCCGAAACCCTGATACTTCGAAAGAGATCGTCCAGTTGGTACACGAAGTGCATCCAGTTTTTGCCGTGACCCTTTCAACTTTTTTGCACATGCTATGCGGGTGAAATGATGATACCATGCCAAGTTCAACCTTTTCAGAGTTCATTTGTAGAGCTTTTCAATTTCAGGGCCATTTAGCTCAAAAAAATCAGTAAATGCATAGCAAATTATGTTAGAAAGGGTTGAAAGTTGATGCCGTGGCTTTGAATTGTGCATGCTGAATGCAAAAAACGTCTGGAGTTGTAATAAGTTATGAAAATTTTGAATTGCTGGTGTAACAGATGAGTTTTCGTCCGAAACCCTGATACTTCGAAAGAGATTGTCCAGTTTGTACACGAAGTGCATCCAGTTTTTGCCATGACTCTCTCTACTTTTTTGCACATGCTATGCGGATGAAATGATGATACCATGCCAAGTTTCAACCTTTTCAGAGTTCATTTGTAGAGCTTTTCAATTTCAGGGCCATTTAGCTCAAAACAAATCGGTAAATGCATGAAAAATAGCAAATTATGTCAGAAAGGGTTGAAAGTTGATGACGCGGTTTTGAATGGAGCATGCTGAATGGAAAAAAGTCCGGAGTTGTAATAAGTTATTAAAATTTTGAATTGCCGGTGTAACAGATGAGTTTTCGTCTGAAACCCTGATACTTCGAAGGAGATCATGCAGTTGGTACACGAAGTGCATCCACTTTTTGCGGTGACCCTCTCTCCTTTTTTGCACATGCTATGCGGGTGAAATGATGATACCATGCCAAGTTTCAACCTTTTCATAGTTCACTTGTAGAGCTTTTCAATTTCAGGGCCATTTAGCTCAAAACAAATCAGTAAATGCATGAAAAATAGCAAATTATGTCGGAAAGGGTTGAAAGTTGATGACGCGGTTTTGAATGGAGCATGCTGAATGGAAAAAAGTCCGGAGTTGTAATAAGTTTTTAAAATTTTGAATTGCCGGTGTAACAGATGAGTTTTCGTCTGAAACCCTGATACTTCGAAGGAGATCATGCAGTTGGTACACGAAGTGCATCCACTTTTTGCGGTGACCCTCTCTCCTTTTTTGCACATGCTATGCGGGTGAAATGATGATACCATGCCAAGTTTCAACCTTTTCATAGTTCACTTGTAGAGCTTTTCAATTTCAGGGCCATTTAGCTCAAAACAAATCAGTAAATGCATGAAAAATAGCAAATTATGTCGGAAAGGGTTGAAAGTTGATGACGCGGTTTTGAATGGAGCATGCTGAATGGAAAAAAGTCTGGAGTTGTAATAAGTTTTTAAAATTTTGAATTGCCGGTGTAACAGATGAGTTTTCGTCTGAAACCCTGATACTTCGAAGGAGATCATGCAGTTGGTACACGAAGTGCATCCACTTTTTGCGGTGACCCTCTCTCCTTTTTTGCACATGCTATGCGGGTGAAATGATGATACCATGCCAAGTTTCAACCTTTTCATAGTTCACTTGTAGAGCTTTTCAATTTCAGGGCCATTTAGCTCAAAACAAATCAGTAAATGCATGAAAAATAGCAAATTATGTCGGAAAGGGTTGAAAGTTGATGACGCGGTTTTGAATGGAGCATGCTGAATGGAAAAAACGTCCGGAGTTGTAATAAGTTATTAAAATTTTGAATTGCCGGTGTAACAGATGAGTTTTCGTCCGAAACCCTGATACTTCGAAAGAGGTCGTCCAGTTGGTACACGAAGTGCATCTTGTTTTTGCCGTGACCCTTTCAACTTTTTTGCACTTGCTATGCGGGTGAAATGATGATACCATGCCAAGTTTCAACCTTTTCAGAGTTCATTTGTAGAGCTTTTCAATTGCAGGTCCATTTAGCTCAAAACAAATCAGTAAATGCATTAAAAATAGCAAATTATGTCACAAAGGCTTGAAAGTTGATGTTGTGGCTTTGAATGGTGCATGCTGAATGCAAAAAAAGTCCAGAGTTGTAATAAGTTATTAAAATTTTGAATTGCTGATGTAACATATGAGTTTTTGTCCGAAACCCTGATACTTCGAAAGACATTGTCCAGTTTGTACACGATGTGCATCCAGTTTTTGCCGTGACACTCTCTTCTTTTTTGCACATGCTATGCGGGTGAAATGATGATACCATGCCAAGTTTCAACCTTTTCAGAGTTCAGATGTAGAGCTTTTCAATTTCAGGGCCATTTAGCTCAAAACAAATCAGTAAATGCAAGAAAAATAGCAAATTGTGTCAGAAAGGGTTGAAAGTTGATGACGTGGCTTTGAATGGTGCATGCTAAATGCAAAAAACGTCCGGAGTTGTAATAAGTTATTATAATTTTGAATTGCTGGTGTAACAGATGAGTTTTCGTCTGAAACCCTGATACTTCGAAGGAGATCATCCAGTTGGTACACGAAGTGCATCCAGTTTTTGCGGTGACCCTCTCTCCTTTTTTGCACATGCTATGCGGGTGAAATGATGATACCATGCCAAGTTTCAACCTTTGCAGAGTTCATTTGTGGAGCTTTTCAATTCCAGGGCCATTTAGCTCAAAAGAAATCGGTAAATGCATGAAAAATAGCAAATTATGTCGAAAAGGTTTGAATGTTGATGACGCGGTTTTGAATGGAGCATGCTGAATGAAAAAACGTCCGGAGTTGTAATCAGTTATTAAAATTTTGAATTGCCGGTGTAACAGATGAGTTTTCGTCCGAAACCCTGATACTTCGAAAGAGATTGTCCAGTTGGTACACGAAGTGCATCCAGTTTTTGCCGTGACCCTTTCAACTTTTTTGCACATGCTATGCGGGTGAAATGATGATACCATGCCAAGTTCAACCTTTTCAGAGTTCATTTGTAGAGCTTTTCAATTTCAGGGCCATTTAGCTCAAAAAAAATCAGTAAATGCATTAAAATAGCAAATTATGTTAGAAAGGGTTGAAAGTTGATGACGTGGCTTTGAATTGTGCATGCTGAATGCAAAAAACGTCCGGAGTTGTAATAAGTGATTAAAATTTTGAATTGCCGATGTAACATATGAGTTTTCGTCCGAAACCCAGATACTTCGAAAGAGATTGTCCAGTTTGTACACGAAGTGCATCCAGTTTTTGCCATGACTCTCTCTACTTTTTTGCACATGCTATGCGGATGAAATGATGATACCATGCCAAGTTTCAACCTTTTCAGAGTTCATTTGTAGAGCTTTTCAATTTCAGGGCCATTTAGCTCAAAACAAATCGGTAAATGCATGAAAAATAGCAAATTATGTCAGAAAGGGTTGAAAGTTGATGACGCGGTTTTGAATGGAGCATGCTGAATGGAAAAAAGTCCGGAGTTGTAATAAGTTATTAAAATTTTGAATTGCCGGTGTAACAGATGAGTTTTCGTCTGAAACCCTGATACTTCGAAGGAGATCATGCAGTTGGTACACGAAGTGCATCCACTTTTTGCGGTGACCCTCTCTCCTTTTTTGCACATGCTATGCGGGTGAAATGATGATACCATGCCAAGTTTCAACCTTTTCATAGTTCACTTGTAGAGCTTTTCAATTTCAGGGCCATTTAGCTCAAAACAAATCAGTAAATGCATGAAAAATAGCAAATTATGTCGGAAAGGGTTGAAAGTTGATGACGCGGTTTTGAATGGAGCATGCTGAATGGAAAAAACGTCCGGAGTTGTAATAAGTTATTAAAATTTTGAATTGCCGGTGTAACAGATGAGTTTTCGTCCGGAACCCTGATACTTCGAAAGAGGTCGTCCAGTTGGTACACGAAGTGCATCTTGTTTTTGCCGTGACCCTTTCAACTTTTTTGCACTTGCTATGCGGGTGAAATGATGATACCATGCCAAGTTTCAACCTTTTCAGAGTTCGTTTGTAGAGCTTTTCAATTGCAGGTCCATTTAGCTCAAAACAAATCAGTAAATGCATTAAAAATAGCAAATTATGTCACAAAGGCTTGAAAGTTGATGTTGTGGCTTTGAATGGTGCATGCTGAATGCAAAAAAAGTCCAGAGTTGTAATAAGTTATTAAAATTTTGAATTGCTGATGTAACATATGAGTTTTTGTCCGAAACCCTGATACTTCGAAAGACATTGTCCAGTTTGTACACGATGTGCATCCAGTTTTTGCCGTGACACTCTCTTCTTTTTTGCACATGCTATGCGGGTGAAATGATGATACCATGCCAAGTTTCAACCTTTTCAGAGTTCAGATGTAGAGCTTTTCAATTTCAGGGCCATTTAGCTCAAAACAAATCAGTAAATGCAAGAAAAATAGCAAATTGTGTCAGAAAGGGTTGAAAGTTGATGACGTGGCTTTGAATGGTGCATGCTAAATGCAAAAAACGTCCGGAGTTGTAATAAGTTATTATAATTTTGAATCGCCGGTGTAACAGATGAGTTTTCGTCTGAAACCCTGATACTTCGAAGGAGATCATCCAGTTGGTACACGAAGTGCATCCAGTTTTTGCGGTGACCCTCTCTCCTTTTTTGCACATGCTATGCGGGTGAAATGATGATACCATGCCAAGTTCAACCTTTTCAGAGTTCATTTGTAGAGCTTTTCAATTTCAGGGCCATTTAGCTCAAAAAAAATCAGTAAATGCATTAAAATAGCAAATTATGTTAGAAAGGGTTGAAAGTTGATGACGTGGCTTTGAATTGTGCATGCTGAATGCAAAAAACGTCCGGAGTTGTAATAAGTGATTAAAATTTTGAATTGCTGGTGTAGCAGATGAGTTTTCGTCCGAAACCCAGATACTTCGAAAGAGATTGTCCAGTTTGTACACGAAGTGCATCCAGTTTTTGCCATGACTCTCTCTACTTTTTTGCACATGCTATGCGGATGAAATGATGATACCATGCCAAGTTTCAACCTTTTCAGAGTTCATTTGTAGAGCTTTTCAATTTCAGGGCCATTTAGCTCAAAACAAATCGGTAAATGCATGAAAAATAGCAAATTATGTCAGAAAGGGTTGAAAGTTGATGACGCGGTTTTGAATGGAGCATGCTGAATGGAAAAAAGTCCGGAGTTGTAATAAGTTATTAAAATTTTGAATTGCCGGTGTAACAGATGAGTTTTCGTCTGAAACCCTGATACTTCGAAGGAGATCATGCAGTTGGTACACGAAGTGCATCCACTTTTTGCGGTGACCCTCTCTCCTTTTTTGCACATGCTATGCGGGTGAAATGATGATACCATGCCAAGTTTCAACCTTTTCATAGTTCACTTGTAGAGCTTTTCAATTTCAGGGCCATTTAGCTCAAAACAAATCAGTAAATGCATGAAAAATAGCAAATTATGTCGGAAAGGGTTGAAAGTTGATGACGCGGTTTTGAATGGAGCATGCTGAATGGAAAAAACGTCCGGAGTTGTAATAAGTTATTAAAATTTTGAATTGCCGGTGTAACAGATGAGTTTTCGTCCGGAACCCTGATACTTCGAAAGAGGTCGTCCAGTTGGTACACGAAGTGCATCTTGTTTTTGCCGTGACCCTTTCAACTTTTTTGCACTTGCTATGCGGGTGAAATGATGATACCATGCCAAGTTTCAACCTTTTCAGAGTTCGTTTGTAGAGCTTTTCAATTGCAGGTCCATTTAGCTCAAAACAAATCAGTAAATGCATTAAAAATAGCAAATTATGTCACAAAGGCTTGAAAGTTGATGTTGTGGCTTTGAATGGTGCATGCTGAATGCAAAAAAAGTCCAGAGTTGTAATAAGTTATTAAAATTTTGAATTGCTGATGTAACATATGAGTTTTTGTCCGAAACCCTGATACTTCGAAAGACATTGTCCAGTTTGTACACGATGTGCATCCAGTTTTTGCCGTGACACTCTCTTCTTTTTTGCACATGCTATGCGGGTGAAATGATGATACCATGCCAAGTTTCAACCTTTTCAGAGTTCAGATGTAGAGCTTTTCAATTTCAGGGCCATTTAGCTCAAAACAAATCAGTAAATGCAAGAAAAATAGCAAATTGTGTCAGAAAGGGTTGAAAGTTGATGACGTGGCTTTGAATGGTGCATGCTAAATGCAAAAAACGTCCGGAGTTGTAATAAGTTATTATAATTTTGAATCGCCGGTGTAACAGATGAGTTTTCGTCTGAAACCCTGATACTTCGAAGGAGATCATCCAGTTGGTACACGAAGTGCATCCAGTTTTTGCGGTGACCCTCTCTCCTTTTTTGCACATGCTATGCGGGTGAAATGATAATACCATGCCAAGTTTCAACCTTTGCAGAGTTCATTTGTGGAGCTTTTCAATTCCAGGGCCATTTAGCTCAAAAGAAATCGGTAAATGCATGAAAAATAGCAAATTATGTCGAAAAGGTTTGAATGTTGATGACGCGGTTTTGAATGGAGCATGTTGAATGGAAAAAACGTCCGGAGTTGTAATAAGTTATTAAAATTTTGAATTGCCGGTGTAACAGATGAGTTTTCGTCCGAAAACCTGATACTTCGAAAGAGATCGTCCAGTTGGTACACGAAGTGCATCCACTTTTTGCCGTGACCCTTTCAACTTTTTTGCACATGCTATGCGGGTGAAATGATGATACCATGCCAAGTTCAACCTTTTCAGAGTTCATTTGTAGAGCTTTTCAATTTCAGGGCCATTTAGCTCAAAAAAATCAGTAAATGCATTAAAATAGCAAATTATGTTAGAAAGGGTTGAAAGTTGATGACGTGGCTTTGAATTGTGCATGCTGAATGCAAAAAACGTCCGGAGTTGTAATAAGTTATTAAAATTTTGAATTGCTGGTGTAACAGATGAGTTTTCGTCCGAAACCCTGATACTTCGAAAGAGATTGTCAAGTTTATACACGAAGTGCATCCAGTTTTTGACATGACTCTCTCTACTTTTTTGCACATGCTATGCGGATGAAATGATGATACCATGCCAAGTTTCAACCTTTTCAGAGTTCATTTGTAGAGCTTTTCAATTTCAGGGCCATTTAGCTCAAAACAAATCGGTAAATGCATGAAAAATAGCAAATTATGTCAGAAAGGGTTGAAAGTTGATGACGCGGTTTTGAATGGAGCATGCTGAATGGAAAAAAGTCCGGAGTTGTAATAAGTTATTAAAATTTTGAATTGCCGCTGTAACAGATGAGTTTTCGTCTGAAACCCTGATACTTCGAAGGAGATCATGCAGTTGGTACACGAAGTGCATCCAGTTTTTGCGGTGACCCTCTCTCCTTTTTGCACATGCTATGCGGGTGAAATGATGATACCATGCCAAGTTTCAACCTTTTCATAGTTCACTTGTACAGCTTTTCAATTTCAGGGCCATTTAGCTCAAAACAAATCAGTAAATGCATGAAAAATAGCAAATTATGTCGGAAAGGGTTGAAAGTTGATGACGCGGTTTTGAATGGAGCATGCTGAATGGAAAAAAGTCCGGAGTTGTAATAAGTTATTAAAATTTTGAATTGCCGGTGTAACAGATGAGTTTTCGTCTGAAACCCTGATACTTCGAAGGAGATCATGCAGTTGGTACACGAAGTGCATCCACTTTTTGCGGTGACCCTCTCTCCTTTTTTGCACATGCTATGCGGGTGAAATGATGATACCATGCCAAGTTTCAACCTTTTCATAGTTCACTTGTAGAGCTTTTCAATTTCAGGGCCATTTAGCTCAAAACAAATCAGTAAATGCATGAAAAATAGCAAATTATGTCGGAAAGGGTTGAAAGTTGATGACGCGGTTTTGAATGGAGCATGCTGAATGGAAAAAACGTCCGGAGTTGTAATAAGTTATTAAAATTTTGAATTGCCGGTGTAACAGATGAGTTTTCGTCCGAAACCCTGATACTTCGAAACAGGTCGTCCAGTTGGTACACGAAGTGCATCTTGTTTTTGCCGTGACCCTTTCAACTTTTTTGCACTTGCTATGCGGGTGAAATGATGATACCATGCCAAGTTTCAACCTTTTCAGAGTTCATTTGTAGAGCTTTTCAATTGCAAGTCCATTTAGCTCAAAACAAATCAGTAAATGCATTAAAAATAGCAAATTATGTCACAAAGGCTTGAAAGTTGATGTTGTGGCTTTGAATGGTGCATGCTGAATGCAAAAAAAGTCCAGAGTTGTAACAAGTTATTAAAATTTTGAATTGCTGATGTAACATATGAGTTTTTGTCCGAAACCCTGATACTTCGAAAGACATTGTCCAGTTTGTACACGATGTGCATCCAGTTTTTGCCGTGACACTCTCTACTTTTTTGCACATGCTATGCGGGTGAAATGATGATACCATGCCAAGTTTCAACCTTTTCAGAGTTCAGATGTAGAACTTTTCAATTTCAGGGCAAAACAAATCAGTAAATGCATGAAAAATAGCAAATTGTGTCAGAAAGGGTTGAAAGTTGATGACGTGGCTTTGAATGGTGCATGCTAAATGCAAAAAACGTCCGGAGTTGTAATAAGTTATTATAATTTTGAATTGCCGGTGTAACAGATGAGTTTTCGTCTGAAACCCTGATACTTCGAAGGAGATCATCCAGTTGGTACACGAAGTGCATCCAGTTTTTGCGGTGACCCTCTCTCCTTTTTTGCACATGCTATGCGGGTGCAATGACGATACCATGCCAAGTTTCAACCTTTTCATAGTTCATTTGTAGAGCTTTTCAATTTCAGGGCCATTTATCTCAAAACAAATCAGTAAATGCATGAAAAATAGCAAATTATGTCGGAAAGGGTTGAAAGTTGATGACGCGGTTTTGAATGGAGCATGCTGAATGGAAAAAATGTCCGGAGTTGTAATAAGTTATTAAAATTTTGAATTGCCGGTGTAACAGATGAGTTTTCGTCCGAAACCCTGATACTTCGAAAGAGATCGTCTAGTTGGTACACGAAGTGCATCTAGTTTTTGCCGTGACCCTTTCAACTTTTTGCACTTGCTATGCGGGTGAAATGATGATACCATGCCAAGTTTCAACCTTTTCAGAGTTCATTTGTAGAGCTTTTCAATTTTAGGGCCATTTAGCTCAAAAGAAATCAGTAAATGCATTAAAAATAGCAAATTATGTCCGAAAGGGTTGAAAGTTGATGACGTGGCTTTGAATTGTGCATGCTGAATGCAAAAAACGTCCGGAGTTGTAATAAGTTATTAAAATTTTGAATTTCCGGTGTAACAGATGAGTTTTCGTCCGAAACCCGGATACTTCGAAAGCGATTGTCCAGTTTGCACACGAAGTGCATCCAGTTTTTGCAGTTACCCTCTCTACTTTTTTGGACACGCTATGCGGGTCAAATGATGATACCATGCCAAGTTTCAACCTTTTAAGAGGTCATTTGTAGAGCTTTTCAATTGCAGGTCCATTTAGCTCAAAACAAATCAGTAAATGCATTAAAAATAGCAAATTATGTCACAAAGGGTTGAAAGTTGATGATGTGGCTTTGAATGGTGCATGCTGAATGCAAAAAAAGTCCAGAGTTGTAATAAGTTATTAAAATTTTGAATTGCTGATGTAACATATGAGTTTTTGTCCGAAACCCTGATACTTCGAAAGAGATTGTCCAGTTTGTACACGATGTGCATCCAGTTTTTGCCGCGACACTCTCTACTTTTTTGCACATGCTATGCGGGTGAAATGATGATACCATGCCAAGTTTCAACCTTTTCAGAGTTCATATGTAGAGCTTTTCAATTTCAGGGCCATTTACCTCAAAACAAATCAGTAAATGCATTAAAAATAGCAAATTGTGTCAGAAAGGGTTGAAAGTTGATGACGTGGCTTTAAATGGTCCATGCTAAATGCAAAAAAGTCCGGAGATGTAATAAGTTATTAAAATTTTGAATTGCCGGTGTAATAGATGTTTTCGTCCGAAACCCTGATACTTCGAAAGAGATTGTCCAGTTTGTACACGAAGTGCATCCAGTTTTTGCCATGACCCTCTCTACTTTTTTGCACATGCTATGCGGATGAAATGATGATATCATGCCAAGTTTCAACCTTTTCAGAGTTCATTTGTAGAGCTTTTCAATTTTAGGGCCATTTAGCTAAAAAAAAATCAGTAAATGCATGAAAAATAGCAAATTATGTCAGAAAGGGTTGAAAGTTGATGACGTGGCTTTGAATATTGCATGCTGGATGCAAAAAACATCCGGAGTTGTAATAAGTTATTAAAATTTTGAATTGCCGGTGTAACAGATGAGTTTTCGTCTGAAACCCTGATACTTCGAAGGAGATCATCCAGTTGGTACACGAAGTGCATCCAGTTTTCGCGGTGACCCTCTCTCCTTTTTTGCACATGCTATGCGGGTGAAATGATGATACCATGCCAAGTTTCAACCTTTTCATAGTTCATTTGTAGAGCTTTTCAATTTCAGGGCCATTTAGCTCAAAACAAATCAGTAAATGCATGAAAAATAGCAAATTATGTCGGAAGGGTTGAAAGTTGATGACGCGGTTTTGAATGGAGCATGCTGAATGTAAAAAACGTCCGGAGTTGTAATAAGTTATTAAAATTTTGAATTGCCGGTGTAACAGATGAGTTTTCGTCCGAAACCCTGATACTTCGAAAGAGATCGTCTAGTTTGTACATGAAGTGCATCTAGTTTTTGCTGTGACCCTTTCAACTTTTTTGCACTTGCTATGCAGGTGAAATGATGATACCATGCCAAGTTTCAACCTTTTCAGAGTTCATTTGTAGAGCTTTTCAATTTTAGGGCCATTTAGCTCAAAAGAAATCAGTAAATGCATTAAAAATAGCAAGTTATGTCAGAAAGGGTTGAAAGTTGATGACGTGGCTTTGAATTGTGCATGCTGAATGCAAAAACGTCCGGAGTTGTAATAAGTTATTAAAATTTTGAATTTCCGGTGTAACACATGAGTTTTCGTCCGAAACCCTGATACTTCGAAAGAGATTGTCCAGTTTGCACACAAAGTGCATCCAGTTTTTGCAGTTACCCTCTCTACTTTTTTGGACACGCTATGCGGGTGAAATGATGATACCATGCCAAGTTTCAACCTTTTCAGAGGGCATTTGTAGAGCTTTTCAATTGCAGGTCCATTTAGCTCAAAACAAATCAGTAAATGCATTAAAAATAGCAAATTATGTCACAAAGGGTTGAAAGTTGATGATGTGGCTTTGAATGGTTCATGCTGAATGCAAAAAAAGTCCAGAGTTGTAACAAGTTATTAAAATTTTGAATTGCTGATGTAACATATGAGTTTTCGTCCGAAACCCTGATACTTCGAAAGAGATTGTCCAGTTTGTACACGAAGTGCATCCAGTTTTTGCCATGACCCTCTCTACTTTTTTGCACATGCTATGCGGATGAAATGATGATACCATGCCATGTTTCAACCTTTTCAGAGTTCATTTGTAAAGCTTTTCAATTTCAGGGCCATTTAGCTCAAAACAAATCAGTAAATGCATGAAAAATAGCAAATTATGTCAGAAAGGGTTGAAAGTTGATGACGTGGCTTTGAATGTTGCATGCTGGATGCAAAAAACATCCGGAGTTGTAATAAGTTATTAAAATTTTGAATTGCCGGTGTAACAGATGAGTTTTTGTCTGAAACCCTGTTACTTCGAAATAGATCGTCCAGTTTGCACACGAAGTGCATCCAGTTTTTGCGGTGACCCTCTCTCCTTTTTTGCACATGCTATGCGGGTGAAATGATGATACCATGCCAAGTTTCAACCTTTTCAGAGTTCATTTGTAGAGCTTTTCAATTTCAGGGCCATTTAGCTCAAAACAAATCGGTAAATGCATGGAAAATAGCAAATTATGTCGGAAAGGGTTGAAAGTTGATGACACGGTTTTGAATGGAGCATGCCGAATGGAAAAAACGTCCGGAGTTGCAATAAGTTATTAAAACTTTGAATTGCCGGTGTAACAGATGAGTTTTCGTCCGAAACCCTGATACTTCGAAAGAGATTGTCCAGTTGGTACACGAAGTGCATCTAGTTTTTGCCGTGATCTTTCAACTTTTTTGCACATGCTATGCGGGTGAAATGATGATACCATGCCAAGTTTGAACCTTTTCAGAGTTCATATGTAGAGCTTTTCAATTTCAGGGCCATTTAGCTGAAAACAAATCAGTAAATGCATTAAAAATAGCAAATTATGTCAGAAAGGGTTGAAAATTGACGACGTGGCATTGAATTGTGCATGCTGGATGCAAAAAACGTCCGGAGTTGTAATAAGTTATTAAAATTTTGAATTGCCGGTGTAACAGATGAGTTTTCGTCTGAAACCCTGATACTTCGAAATAGATTGTCCAGTTTGCACACGAAGTGCATCCAGTTTTTGCGGTGACCCTCTCTCCTTTTTTGCACATGCTATGCGGGTGAAATGATGATACCATGCCAAGTTTCAACCTTTTCAGAGTTCATATGTAGAGCTTTTCAATTTCAGGGCCATTTAGGTCAAAACAAATCAGTAAATGCATTAAAAATAGCAAATTATGTCAGAAAGGGTTGAAAGTTGATGACGTGGCTTTGAATGGTGCATGCTTAATGCAAAGAACGTCCGGAGTTGTAATAAGTTATTAAAATTTTGAATTGCCGGTGTAACAGATGTGTTTTCGTCCGAAACCCTGATACTTCGAAAGAGATTGTCCAGTTTGTACACGAAGTGCATCCAGTTTTTGCCATGACCCTCTCTACTTTTTTGCACATGCTATGCAGATGAAATGATGATACCATGCCAAGTTTCAACCTTTTCAGAGTTCATTTGTAGAGCTTTCCAATTTCAGGGCCATTTAGCTCAAAACAAATCAGTAAATGCATGAAAAATAGCAAATTATGTGAGAAAGGGTTGAAAGTTGATGACGTGGCTTTGAATGTTGCATGCTGGATGCAAAAAAGTCCGGAGTTGTAATAAGTTATTAAAATTTAAATTGCCGGTGTAACAGATGAGTTTTCGTCTGAAACCCTGATACTTCGAAAGAGATTGTCCAGTTTGCACACGAAGTGCATCCAGTTTTTGCGGTGATCCTCTCTCCCTTTTTGCACATGCTATGCGGGTGAAATGATGATACCTTGCCAAGTTTCAACCTTTTCAGAGTTCATTTGTAGAGCTTTTCAATTTCAGGGCCATTTAGCTCAAAACCAATCAGTAAATGCATTAAAAATATCAAATTATGTTAGAAAGGGTTGAAAGTTGATGACGTGGCTTTGAATTGTGCTGCAGAATGGAAAAAACGTCCGAAGTTGTAATAAGTTATTAAAATTTTGAATTGCCGGTGTAACAGATGAGTTTTCGTCCGAAACCCTGATACTTCGAAAGAGATTGTCCAGTTGGTACACGAAGTGCATCTAGTTTTTGCCGTGATCTTTCAACTTTTTTGCACATGCTATGCGGGTGAAATGATGATACCATGCAAAGTTTCAACCTTTTCAGAGTTCATTTGTAGAGCTTTTCAATTTCAGGGCCATTTAGCTCAAAACAAATCGGTAAATGCATGAAAAATAGCAAATTATGTCGGAAAGGGTTGAAAGTTGATGACGCGGTTTTTAATGGAGCATGTTGAATGGAAAAAACGTCCCGAGTTGTAATAAGTTATTAAAATTTTGAATTGCCGGTGTAACAGATGACTTTTCGTCCGAAACCCTGATACTTCGAAAGAGATCGTCTAGTTGGTACACGAAGTGCATCCAGTTTTTGCCGTGACCCTTTCAGCTTTTTTGCACATGCTATGCGGGTGAAATGATGATACCATGCCAAGTTCAACCTTTTCAGAGTTCATTTGTAGAGCTTTTCAATTTCAGGGCCATTTAGCTCAAAACAAATCAATAAATGCATTAAAAATAGCAAATTATGTTAGAAAGGGTTGAAAGTTGATGACGTGGCTTTGAATGGTGCATGCTAAATGCAAAAAACGTCCGGAGTTGTAATAAGTTATTAAAATTTTGAATTGCCGGTGTAACTGATGAGTTTTCGTCCGAAACCCTGATACTTCGAAAGAGATTGTCTAGTTTGCACATGAAGTGCATCCAGTTTTTGCGGTTACCCTCTCTACTTTTTTGGACATGCTATGCGGGTGAAATGATGATACCATGCCAAGTTTCAACCTTTTCAGAGTTCATTTGTAGAGCTTTTCAATTGCAGGTCCATTTAGCTCAAAACAAATCAGTAAATGCATTAAAAATAACAAATTATGTCACAAAGGGTTGAAAGTTGATGATGTGGCTTTGAATGGTGCATCCTGAATGCAAAAAAAAGTCCAGAGTTGTAATAAGTTATTAAAATTTTGAATTGCCGATGTAACAGATGAGTTTTCGTCCGAAACCCTGATACTTCGAAAGAGATTGTCCAGTTTGCACACGAAGTGCATCCAGTTTTTGCCGTGACCCTCTCTACTTTTTTGCACATGCTATGCGGGTGAAATGATGATACCATGCCAAGTTTCAACCTTTTGAGAGTTCATATGTAGAGCTTTTCAATTTCAGGGCCATTTAGGTCAAAACACATCAGTAAATGCATTAAAAATAGCAAATTATGTCAGAAAGGGTTGAAAGTTGATGACATGGCTTTGAATGGTGCATGCTTAATGCAAAGAACGTCCGGAGATGTAATAAGTTATTAAAATTTTGAATTGCCGGTGTAACAGATGTATTTTCGTCCGAAACCCTGATACTTCGAAAGAGATTGTCCAGTTTGTACACGAAGTGCATCCAGTTTTTGCCATGACCCTCTCTACTTTTTTGCACATGCTATGCAGATGAAATGATGATACCATGCCAAGTTTCAACCTTTTCAGAGTTCATTGGTAGAGCTTTCCAATTTCAGGGCCATTTAGCTCAAAACAAATCAGTAAATGCATGAAAAATAGCAAATTATGTGAGAAAGGGTTGAAAGTTGATGACGTGGCTTTGAATGTTGCATGCTGGATGCAAAAAACGTCCGGAGTTGTAATAAGTTATTAAAATTTTGAATTGCCGGTGTAACAGATGAGTTTTCGTCCGAAACCCTGATACTTCGAAAGAGATTGTCCAGATTGCACACGAAGTGCATCCAGTTTTTGCGGTTACCCTCTCTACTTTTTTGGACATGCTATGCGGGTGAAATGATTATACCATGCCAAGTTTTTCAACCTTCTCAGAGTTCATTTGTAGAGCTTTTCAATTGCAGGTCCATTTAGCTCAAAACAAATCAGTAAATGCATTAAAAATAGCAAATTATGTCACAAAGGGTTGAAAGTTGATGATGGGGCTTTGAATGGTGCATCCTGAATGCAAAAAAAGTCCAGAGTTGTAATAAGTTATTAAAATTTTGAATTGCCGATGTAACAGATGAGTTTTTGTCCGAAACCCTGATACTTCGATAGAGATTGTCCAGTTTGTACACGATGTGCATCCAGTTTTTGCCGTGACCCTCTCTACTTTTTTGCACATGCTATGCGGGTGAAATGATGATACCTTGCCAAGTTTCAACCTTTTCAGAGTTCATATGTAGAGCTTTTCAATTGCAGGGCCATTTAGCTCAAAACAAATCAGTAAATGCATTAAAAATAGCAAATTATGTCAGAAAGGGTTTAAAGTTGATGACGTGGCTTTGAATGGCGCATGCTAAATGCAAAAAAACGTCCGGAGTTGTAATAAGTTAATAAAATTTTGAATTGCCGGTGTAACAGATGTGTTTTCGTCCGAAACCCTGATACTTCGAAAGAGATTGTCCAGTTTGTACACGAAGTGCATCCAGTTTTTGCCATGACCCTCTCTACTTTTTTGCACATACTATGCGGATGAAATGATGATACCCTGCCAAGTTGCAACCTTTTCAGAGTTCATTTGTAGAGCTTTTCATTTTCAGGGCCATTTAGCTCAAAACAACTTAGTAAATGCATGAAAAACAGCAAATTATGTCAGAAAGGGTTGAAAGTTGATGACGTGGCTTTGAATGTTGCATGCTGGATGCAAAAAAACGTCCGGAGATGTAATAAGTTATTAAAATTTTGAATTGCCAGTGTAACAGATGAGTTTTCGTCTGAAACCCTGATACTTCGAAAGAGATTGTCCAGTTTGCACACGAAGTGCATCCAGTTTTTGCGGTGACCCTCTCTCCTTTTTTGCATATGCTATGCGGGTGAAATGATGATACCTTGCCAAGTTTCAACCTTTTCAGAGTTCATTTGTAGAGCTTTTCAATTTCCGGGCCATTTAGCTCAAAACAAATCAGTAAATGCATTAAAAATAGCAAATTATGTTAGAACGGGTTGAAAGTTGATGACGTGGCTTTGAATTGTGCATGCTGAATGCAAAAAACGTCCGGAGTTGTAATAAGTTATTAAAATTTTGAATTGCTGGTGGAACAGATGAGTTTTCGTCCGAAACCCTGATACTTCGAAAGAGATTGTCCAGTTTGTACACGAAGTGCATCCAGTTTTTTCCATGACCCTCTCTACTTTTATGCACATGCTATGCGGATGAAATGATGATACCGTTCCAAGTTTCAACCTTTTTAGGGTTCATTTGTAGAGCTTTTCAATTTCAGGGCCATTTAGCTCAAAACAAATCGGTAAATGCATTAAAAATAGTAAATTATGTCCGAAAGGGTTGAAAGTTGATGACGTGGCTTTGAATGGTGCATGATGAATGCAAAAAACGTCGGGAGTTGTAATAAGTTATTAAAATTTTGAATTGCGGGTGTAACAGATGTGTTTACGTCCGAAACCCTGATACTTCGAAAGAGATTGTCCAGTTTGAACACGAAGTGCATCTAGTTTTTGCCATGACCCTTTCAACTTTTTTGCACTTGCTATGCGGGTGAAATGATGATACCCTGCCAAGTTGCAACCTTTCCAGAGTTCATTTGTAGAGCTTTTCAATTTCAGGGCCATTTAGCTCAAAACAACTCAGTAAATGCATGAAAAACAGCAAATTATGTCAGAAAGGGTTGAAAGTTGATGACGTGGCTTTGAATGTTGCATGCTGGATGCAAAAAACGTCCAGAGTTGTAATAAGTTATTAAAATTTTGAATTGCCGGTGTAACAGATGAGTTTTCGTCCGAAACCCTGATACTTCGAAAGAGATTGTCCAGTTTATACACGAAGTGCATCCAGTTTTTGCGGTTACCCTCTCTACTTTTTTGGACATGCTATGCGGGTGAAATGATGATACCTTGCCAAGTTTCAACCTTTTCAGAGTTCATTTGTAGAGCTTTTCAATTTCAGGGCCATTTAGCTCAAAACAAATCAGTAAATGCATTAAAAATAGCAAATTATGTTAGAAAGGGTTGAAAGTTCATGACGTGGCTTTGAATTGTGCGTGCTGAATGCAAAAAACGTCTGGAGTTGTAATAAGTTATTAAAATTTTGAATTGCCGGTGTAACAGATGAGTTTTCGTCCAAAACCCTGATACTTCGAAAGAGACTGTCCAGTTTGTACACGATGTGCATCCAGTTTTTGCCGTGACCCTCTCTACTTTTTTGCACATGCTATGCGGGTGAAATGACGATACCATGCCAAGTTTCAACCTTTTCAGAGTTCATATGTAGAGCTTTTCAGTTTCAGGGCCATTTAGATCAAAACAAATCAGTAAATGCATTAAAAATAGCAAATTATGTCAGAAAGGGTTGAAAGTTGATGTTGTGGCTTTGAATGGTGCATGCTAAATGCAAAAAACATCTGGAGTTGTAATAAGTTATTAAAATTTTGAATTGCCCGTGTAACAGATGTGTTTTCGTCCGAAACCCTGATACTTCGAAAGAGATTGTCTAGTTTGTACACGAAGCGCATCCAGTTTTTGCCATGACCCTCTCTACTTTTTTGCACATGCTATGCGGATGAAATGATGATACCATGCCAAGTTTCAGCCTTTTCAGAGTTCATTTGTAGAGCTTTTCAATTTCAGGGCCATTTAGCTCAAAACAAATCAGTAAATGCATGAAAAACAGCAAATTATGTCAGAAAGGGTTGAAAGTTGATGACGTGGCTTTGAATGTTGCATGCTGGATGCAAAAAAACGTCTGGAGTTGTAATAAGTTATTAAAATTTTGAATTGCCGGTGTAACAGATGAGTTTTCGTCTGAAACCCTGATACTTCGAAAGAGATTGTCCAGTTTGCACACGAAGTGCATCCAGTTTTTCCGGTGACCCTCTCTCCTTTTTTGCACATGCTATGCGGGTGAAATGATGATACCTTGCCAAGTTTCAACCTTTTCAGAGTTCATTTGTAGAGCTTTTCAATTTCAGGGCCATTTAGCTCAAAACAAATCAGTAAATGCATTAAAAATAGCAAATTATGTTAGAAAGAGTTGAAAGTTGATGACGTGGCTTTGAATTGTGCATGCTGAATGCAAAAAATGTCCGGAGTTGTAATAAGTTATTAAAATTTTGAATTGCCGGTGTAACAGATGAGTTTTCGTCCGAAACCCTGATACTTCGAAAGAGATTGTCCAGTTTGTACACGAAGTGCATCTAGTTTTTGCCATGACCCTCTCTACTTTTTTGCACATGCTATGCGGATGAAATGATGATACCATTCCAAGTTTGAACCTTTTTAGAGTTCATTTGTAGAGCTTTTCAATTTCAGGGCCATTTAGCTCAAAACAAATCGGCAAATGCATGAAAAATAGCAAATTATGTCCGAAAGGGTTGAAATTTGATGACGCGGTTTTGAATGGAGCATGCTGAATGGAAAAAATGTCCGGAGTTGTAATAAGTTATTAAAATTTCGAATTGCGGGTGTAACAGATGAGTTTTCGTCCGAAACCCTGATACTTCAAAAGAGATCGTCCAGTTGGTACACGAAGTGCATCTAGTTTTTGCCGTGACCCTTTCAACTTTTTTGCACTTGCTATGCGGGTGAAATGATGATACCATGCCAAGTTTCAACCTTTTCAGAGTTCATTTCTAGAGCTTTTCAATTTTCGGGCCATATAGCTTAAAACAAATCAGTAAATGCATTAAAAATAGCAAATTATGTTAGAAAGGGTTGAAAGTTGATAACGTGGCTTGGAGTTGTGCATGCTGAATGCAAAAAACGTCCGGAGTTGTAATAAGTTATTAAAATTTTGAATTGCCGGTGTAACACATGAGTTTTCGTCCGAAACCCTGATACTTCGAAAGAGATTGTCCAGTTTATACACGAAGTGCATCCAGTTTTTGCGGTTACCCTCTCTACTTTTTTGGACATGCTATGCGGGTGAAATGATGATACCATGCCAAGTTTCATCCTTTTCAGAGTTCATTTGTAGAGCTTTTTAATTGCAGGTCCATTTAGCTCAAAACAAATCAGTAAATGCATTAAAAATAGCAAATTATGTCACAAAGGGTTGAAAGTTGATGATGTGGCTTTCAATGGTGCATGCTGAATGCAAAAAAAGTCCAGAGTTGTAATAAGTTATTAAAATTTTGAATTGCCGATGTAACAGATGAGTTTTCGTCCGAAACCCTGATACTTCGAAAGAGATTGTCCAGTTTGTACAAGATGTGCATCCAGTTTTTGCCGTGACCCTCTCTACTTTTTTGCACATGCTATGCGGGTGAAATGATGATACCATGCCAAGTTTCAACCTTTTCAGAGTTCATATGTAGAGCTTTTCAATTTGAGGGCCATTTAGCTCAAAACAAATCAGTAAATGCATTAAAAATAGCAAATTATGTCAGAAAGGGTTGAAAGTTGATGACGTGGCTTTGAATGGCGCACGCTAAATGCAAAAACGTCCGGAGTTGTAATAAGTTATTAAAATTTTGAATTGCCGGTGTAACAGATGTGTTTTCGTCCGAAACCCTGATACTTCGAAAGAGATTGTCCAGTTTGTACACGAAGTGCATCCAGTTTTTGCCATGACCCTCTCTACTTTTTTGCACATACTATGCGGATGAAATGATGATACCCTGCCAAGTTGCAACCTTTTCAGAGTTCATTTGTAGAGCTTTTCAATTTCAGGGCCATTTAGCTCAAAACAACTTAGTAAATGCATGAAAAACAGCAAATTATGTCAGAAAGGGTTGAAAGTTGATGACGTGGCTTTGAATGTTGCATGCTGGATGCAAAAAACGTCCGGAGTTGTAATAAGTTATTAAAATTTTGAATTGCCGGTGTAACATATGAGTTTTCGTCTGAAACCCTGATACTTCGAAAGAGATTGTCCAGTTTGCACACGAAGTGCATCCTGTTTTTGCGGTGACCCTCTCTCCTTTTTTGCACATGCTATGCGGGTGAAATGATGATACCTTGCCAAGTTTCAACCTTTTCAGAGTTCATTTGTAGAGCTTTTCAATTTCAGGGCCATTTAGCTCAAAACAAATCAGTAAATGCATTAAAAATAGCAAATTATGTTAGAACGGGTTGAAAGTTGATGACGTGGCTTTGAATTGTGCATCCTGAATGCTAAAAACGTCCGGAGTTGTAATAAGTTATTAAAATTTTGAATTGCCGGTGGAACAGATGAGTTTTCGTCCGAAACCCTGATACTTCGAAAGAGATTGTCCAGTTTGTACACGAAGTGCATCCAGTTTTTGCCATGACCCTCTCTACTTTTTTGCACATGCTATGCGGATGAAATGATGATACCGTTCCAAGTTTCAAGCTTTTTAGGGTTCATTTGTAGAGCTTTTCAATTTCAGGGCCATTTAGCTCAAAACAAATCGGTAAATGCATTAAAAATAGCAAATTATGTCTGAAAGGGTTGAAAGTTGATGACGTGGCTATGAATGGTGCATGCTGAATGCAAAAAAACGTCCGGAGTTGTAATAAGTTATTAAAATTTTGAATTGCGGGTGTAACAGATGTGTTTTCGTCTGAAACCTTGATACTTCGAAAGAGATTGTCCAGTTTGAACACGAAGTGCATCTAGTTTTTGCCATGACCCTTTCAACTTTTTTGCACTTGCTATGCGGGTGAAATGATGATACCCTGCCAAGTTGCAACCTTTTCAGAGTTCATTCGTAGAGCTTTTCAATTTCAGGGCCATTTAGCTCAAAACAACTCAGTAAATGCATGAAAAACAGCAAATTATGTCAGAAAGGGTTGAAAGTTGATGACGTGGCTTTGAATGTTGCATGCTGGATGAAAAAACGTCCGGAGTTGTAACAAGTTATTAAAATTTTGAATTGCCGGTGTAACAGATGAGTTTTCGTCCAAAACCCTGATACTTCGAAAGAGACTGTCCAGTTTCTACACGATGTGCATCCAGTTTTTGCCTTGACCCTCTCTACTTTTTTGCACATGCTATGCGGGTGAAATGACGATACCATGCCAAGTTTCAACCTTTTCAGAGTTCATATGTAGAGCTTTTCAGTTTCAGGGCCATTTAGATCAAAACAAATCAGTAAATGCATTAAAAATAGCAAATTATGTCAGAAAGGGTTGAAAGTTGATGTTGTGGCTTTGAATCGTGCATGCTAAATGCAAAAAACATCTGGAGTTGTAATAAGTTATTAAAATTTTGAATTGCCCGTGTAACAGATGTGTTTTCGTCCGAAACCCTGATATTTCGAAAGAGATTGTCCAGTTTGTACACGAAGCGCATCCAGTTTTTGCCATGACCCTCTCTACTTTTTTGCACATGCTATGCGGATGAAATGATGATACCATGCCAAGTTTCAGCCTTTTCAGAGTTCATTTGTAGAGCTTTTCAATTTCAGGGCCATTTAGCTCAAAACAAATCAGTAAATGCATGAAAAACAACAAATTATGTCAGAAAGGGTTGAAAGTTGATGACGTGGCTTTGTATGTTGCATGCTGGATGCAAAAAACGTCTGGAGTTGTAATAAGTTATTAAAATTTTGAATTGCCGGTGTAACAGATGAGTTTTCGTCTGAAACCCTGATACTTCGAAAGAGATTGTCCAGTTTGCACATGAAGTGCATCCAGTTTTTGCGGTGACCCTCTCTCCTTTTTTGCACATGCTATGCGGGTGAAATGATGATACCTTGCCAAGTTTCAACCTTTTCAGAGTTCATTTGTAGAGCTTTTCAATTTTAGGGCCATTTAGCTCAAAACAAATCAGTAAATGCATTAAAAATAGCAAATTATGTTAGAAAGGGTTGAAAGTTGATGACGTGGCTTTGAATTGTGCATGCTGAATGCAAAAAATGTCCGGAGTTGTAATAAGTTATTAAAATTTTGAATTGCCGGTGTAACAGATGAGTTTTCGTCCGAAACCCTGATACTTCGAAAGAGATTGTCCAGTTTGTACACGAAGTGCATCTAGTTTTTGCCATGACCCTCTCTACTTTTTTGCACATGCTATGCGGATGAAATGATGATACCATTCCAAGTTTCAACCTTTTTAGAGTTCATTTGTAGAGCTTTTCAATTTCAGGGCCATTTAGCTCAAAACAAATCGGCAAATGCATGAAAAATAGCAAATTATGTCCGAAAGGGTTGAAAGTTGATGACGCGGTTTTGAATGGAGCATGCTGAATGGAAAAAATGTCCGGAGTTGTAATAAGTTATTAAAATTTTGAATTGCGGGTGTAACAGATGAGTTTTCGTCCGAAACCCTGATACTTCAAAAGAGATCGTCCAGTTGGTACACCGAAGTGCATCTAGTTTTTGCCGTGACCCTTTCAACTTTTTTGCACTTGCTATGCGGGTGAAATGATGATACCATGCCAAGTTTCAACCTTTTCAGAGTTCATTTGTAGATCTTTTCAATTTTCAGGCCATATAGCTTAAAAC
Source organism: Aegilops tauschii subsp. strangulata (assembly GCF_002575655.3). Taxonomy (NCBI): domain Eukaryota; kingdom Viridiplantae; phylum Streptophyta; class Magnoliopsida; order Poales; family Poaceae; genus Aegilops; species Aegilops tauschii. Next base: position 63,231 of record NW_027332555.1, read on the forward strand.
AAATAAGTAAATGCATTAAAAATAGCAAATTATGTCAGAAAGGGTTGAAAGTTGATAACGTGGCTTGGAGTTGTGCATGCTGAATGCAAAAAACATCCGGAGTTGTAATAAGTTATTAAAATTTTGAATTGCCGGTGTAACACATGAGTTTTCGTTCGAAACCCTGATACTTCGAAAGAGATTGTCCAGTTTGTACACGATGTGCATCCAGTTTTTGCGGTTACCCTCTCAACTTTTTTGGACATGCTATGCGGGTGAAATGATGGTACCATGCCAAGTTTCATCCTTTTCAGAGTTCATTTGTAGAGCTTTTCAATTGCAGGTCCATTTAGCTCAAAACAAATCAGTAAATGCATTAAAAATAGCAAATTATGTCAGAAAGGGTTGAAAGTTGATGATGTGGCTTTCAATGGTGCATGCTGAATGCAAAAAAAAGTCCAGAGTTGTAATAAGTTATTAAAATTTTGAATTGCCGATGTAACAGATGAGTTTTCGTCCGAAACCCTGATACTTCGAAAGAGATTGTCCAGTTTGTACAAGATGTGCATCCAGTTTTTGCCGTGACCCTCTCTACTTTTTTGCACATGCTATGCGGGTGAAATGATGATACCATGCCAAGTTTCAACCTTTTCAGAGTTCATATGTAGAGCTTTTCAATTTCAGGGCCATTTAGCTCAAAACAAATCAGTAAATGCATTAAAAATAGCAAATTATGTCAGAAAGGGTTGAAAGTTGATGACGTGGCTTTGAATGGCGCATGCTAAATGCAAAAAACGTCCGGAGTTGTAATAAGTTATTAAAATTTTGAATTGCCGGTGGAACAGATGAGTTTTCGTCCGAAACCCTGATACTTCGAAAGAGATTGTCCAGTTTGTACACGAAGTGCATCCAGTTTTTGCCATGACCCTCTCTACTTTTTTGCACATGCTATGCGGATGAAATGATGATACCGTTCCAAGTTTCAACCTTTTTACGGTTCATTTGTAGAGCTTTTCAATTTCAGGGCCATTTAGCTCAAAACAAATCGGTAAATGCATTAAAAATAGCAAATTATGTCTGAAAGGGTTGAAAGTTGATGACGTGGCTATGAATGGTGCATGCAGAATGCAAAAAAGTCCGGAGTTGTAATAAGTTATTAAAATTTTGAATTGCGGGTGTAACAGATGTGTTTTCGTCCGAAACCCTGATACTTCGAAAGAGATTGTCCAGTTTGAACACGAAGTGCATCCAGTTTTTGCCATGACCCTTTCAAGTTTTTTGCACTTGCTATGCGGGTGAAATGATGATACCCTGCCAAGTTGCAACCTTTTCAGAGTTCATTTGTAGAGCTTTTCAATTTCAGGGCCATTTAGCTCAAAACAACTCAGTAAATGCATGAAAAACAGAAAATTATGTCAGAAAGGGTTGAAAGTTGATGACGTGGCTTTGAATGTTGCATGCTGGATGAAAAAACGTCCGGAGTTGTAACAAGTTATTAAAATTTTGAATTGCCGGTGTAACAGATGAGTTTTCGTCCAAAACCCTGATACTTCGAAAGAGACTGTCCAGTTTGTACATGATGTGCATCCAGTTTTTGCCGTGACCCTCTATACTTTTTTGCACATGCTATGCGGGTGAAATGACGATACCATGCCAAGTTTCAACCTTTTCAGAGTTCATATGTAGAGCTTTTCAGTTTCAGGGCCATTTAGATCAAAACAAATCAGTAAATGCATTAAAAATAACAAATTATGTCAGAAAGGGTTGAAAGTTGATGTTGTGGCTTTGAATGGTGCATGCTAAATGCAAAAAACATCTGGAGTTGTAATAAGTTATTAAAATTTTGAATTGCCCGTGTAACAGATGTGTTTTGTCCGAAACCCTGATACTTCGAAAGAGATTGTCCAGTTTATACACGAAGCGCATCCAGTTTTTGCCATGACCCTCTCTACTTTTTTGCACATGCTATGCGGATGAAATGATGATACCATGCCAAGTTTAAGCCTTTTCAGAGTTCATTTGTAGAGCTTTTCAATTTCAGGGCCATTTAGCTCAAAACAAATCAGTAAATGCATGAAAAACAGCAAATTATGTCAGAAAGGGTTGAAAGTTGATGACGTGGCTTTGAATGTTGCATGCTGGATGCAAAAAACGTCCGGAGTTTAATAAGTTATTAAAATTTTGAATTGCCGGTGTAACAGATGAGTTTTCGTCTGAAACCCTGATACTTCGAAAGAGATTGTCTAGTTTGCACACGAAGTGCATCCAGTTTTTGCGGTGACCCTCTCTCCTTTTTTGCACATGCTATGTGGGTGAAATGATGATACCTTGCCAAGTTTCAACCTTTTCAGAGTTCATTTGTAGAGCTTTTCAATTTCAGGGCCATTTAGCTCAAAACAAATCAGTAAATGCATTAAAAATAGCAAATTATGTTAGAAAGGCATGAAAGTTGATGACTTGGCTTTGAATTGTGCATGCTGAATCCAAAAAATGTCCGGAGTTGTAATAAGTTATTAAAATTTTGAATTGCCGGTGTAACACATGAGTTTTCGTTCGAAACCCTGATACTTCGAAAGAGATTGTCCAGTTTGTACACGAAGTGCATCCAGTTTTTGCGGTTACCCTCTCAACTTTTTTGGACATGCTATGCGGGTGAAATGATGATACCATGCCAAGTTTCATCCTTTTCAGAGTTCATTTGTCGAGCTTTTCAATTGCAGGTCCATTTAGCTCAAAACAAATCAGTAAATGCATTAAAAATATCAAATTATGTCAGAAAGGGTTGAAAGTTGATGATGTGGCTTTCAATGGTGCATGCTGAATGCAAAAAAAGTCCAGAGTTGTAATAAGTTATTAAAATTTTGAATTGCCGATGTAACAGATGAGTTTTCGTCCGAAACCCTGATACTTCGAAAGAGATTGTCCAGTTTGTACAAGATGTGCATCCAGTTTTTGCCGTGACCCTCTCTACTTTTTTGCACATGCTATGCGGGTGAAATGATGATACCATGCCAAGTTTCAACCTTTTCAGAGTTCATATGTAGAGCTTTTCAATTTCAGGGCCATTTAGCTCAAAACAAATCAGTAAATGCATTAAAAATAGCAAATTATGTCAGAAAGGGTTGAAAGTTGATGACGTGGCTTTGAATGGCGCATGCTAAATGCAAAAAACGTCCGGAGTTGTAATAAGTTATTAAAATTTTGAATTGCCGGTGGAACAGATGAGTTTTCGTCCGAAACCCTGATACTTCGAAAGAGATTGTCCAGTTTGTACACGAAGTGCATCCAGTTTTTGCCATGACCCTCTCTACTTTTTTGCACATGCTATGCGGATGAAATGATGATACCGTTCCAAGTTTCAACCTTTTTACGGTTCATTTGTAGAGCTTTTCAATTTCAGGGCCATTTAGCTCAAAACAAATCGGTAAATGCATTAAAAATAGCAAATTATGTCCGAAAGGGTTGAAAGTTGATGACGTGGCTATGAATGGTGCATGCAGAATGCAAAAAAGTCCGGAGTTGTAATAAGTTATTAAAATTTTGAATTGCGGGTGTAACAGATGTGTTTTCGTCCGAAACCCTGATACTTCGAAAGAGATTGTCCAGTTTGAACACGAAGTGCATCCAGTTTTTGCCATGACCCTTTCAAGTTTTTTGCACTTGCTATGCGGGTGAAATGATGATACCCTGCCAAGTTGCAACCTTTTCAGAGTTCATTTGTAGAGCTTTTCAATTTCAGGGCCATTTAGCTCAAAACAACTCAGTAAATGCATGAAAAACAGAAAATTATGTCAGAAAGGGTTGAAAGTTGATGACGTGGCTTTGAATGTTGCATGCTGGATGAAAAAACGTCCGGAGTTGTAACAAGTTATTAAAATTTTGAATTGCCGGTGGAACAGATGAGTTTTCGTCCGAAACCCTGATACTTCAAAAGAGATTATCCAGTTTGTACATGAAGTGCATCCAGTTTATGCCATGACCCTCTCTACTTTTTTGCACATGCTATGCGGATGAAATGATGATACCGTTCCAAGTTTCAACCTTTTTAGGGTTCATTTGTAGAGCTTTTCAATTTCAGGGCCATTTAGCTCAAAACAAATCGGTAAATGCATTAAAAATAGCAAATTATGTCCGAAAGGGTTGAAAGTTGATGACGTGGCTATGAATGGTGCATGCTGAATGCAAAAAACGTCCGGAGTTGTAATAAGTTATTAAAATTTTGAATTGCCCGTGTAACGGATGTGTTTTCGTCCGAAACCCTGATACTTCGAAAGAGATTGTCCAGTTTGAACACGAAGTGCATCCAGTTTTTGCCATGACCCTTTCAACTTTTTTGCACTTGCTATGCGGGTGAAATGATGATACCCTGCCAAGTTGCAACCTTTTCAGAGTTCATTTGTAGAGCTTTTCAATTTCAGTGCCATTTAGCTCAAAACAACTCAGTAAATGCATGAAAAACAGCAAATTATGTCAGAAAGGGTTGAAAGTTGATGACGTGGCTTTGAATGTTGCATGCTGGATGCAAAAAACGTCCGGAGTTGTAATAAGTTATTAAAATTTTGAATTGCCGGTGTAACAGATGAGTTTTCGTCTGAAACCCTGATACTTCGAAAGAGATTGCCAGTTTGCACACGAAGTGCATCCAGTTTTTGCGGTTACCCTCTCTACTTTTTTGGACATGCTATGCGGGTGAAATGATGATACCTTGCCAAGTTTCAACCTTTTCAGAGTTCATTTGTAGAGCTTTTCAATTTCAGTGCCATTTAGCTCAAAACAAATCAGTAAATGCATTAAAAATATCAAATTATGTCAGAAAGGGTTGAAAGTTGATGATGTGGCTTTCAATGGTGCATGCTGAATGCAAAAAAAGTCCAGAGTTGTAATAAGTTATTAAAATTTTGAATTGCCGATGTAACAGATGAGTTTTCGTCCGAAACCCTGATACTTCGAAAGAGATTGTCCAGTTTGTACAAGATGTGCATCCAGTTTTTGCCGTGACCCTCTCTACTTTTTTGCACATGCTATGCGGGTGAAATGATGATACCATGCCAAGTTTCAACCTTTTCAGAGTTCATATGTAGAGCTTTTCAATTTCAGGGCCATTTAGCTCAAAACAAATCAGTAAATGCATTAAAAATAGCAAATTATGTCTGAAAGGGTTGAAAGTTGATGACGTGGCTTTGAATGGCGCATGCTAAATGCAAAAAACGTCCGGAGTTGTAATAAGTTATTAAAATTTTGAATTGCCGGTGGAACAGATGAGTTTTCGTCCGAAACCCTGATACTTCGAAAGAGATTGTCCAGTTTGTACACGAAGTGCATCCAGTTTTTGCCATGACCCTCTCTACTTTTTTGCACATGCTATGCGGATGAAATGATGATACCGTTCCAAGTTTCAACCTTTTTACGGTTCATTTGTAGAGCTTTTCAATTTCAGGGCCATTTAGCTCAAAACAAATCGGTAAATGCATTAAAAATAGCAAATTATGTCCGAAAGGGTTGAAAGTTGATGACGTGGCTATGAATGGTGCATGCAGAATGCAAAAAAGTCCGGAGTTGTAATAAGTTATTAAAATTTTGAATTGCGGGTGTAACAGATGTGTTTTCGTCCGAAACCCTGATACTTCGAAAGAGATTGTCCAGTTTGAACACGAAGTGCATCCAGTTTTTGCCATGACCCTTTCAAGTTTTTTGCACTTGCTATGCGGGTGAAATGATGATACCCTGCCAAGTTGCAACCTTTTCAGAGTTCATTTGTAGAGCTTTTCAATTTCAGGGCCATTTAGCTCAAAACAACTCAGTAAATGCATGAAAAACAGAAAATTATGTCAGAAAGGGTTGAAAGTTGATGACGTGGCTTTGAATGTTGCATGCTGGATGAAAAAAACGTCCGGAGTTGTAACAAGTTATTAAAATTTTGAATTGCCGGTGGAACAGATGAGTTTTCGTCCGAAACCCTGATACTTCGAAAGAGATTATCCAGTTTGTACATGAAGTGCATCCAGTTTATGCCATGACCCTCTCTACTTTTTTGCACATGCTATGCGGATGAAATGATGATACCGTTCCAAGTTTCAACCTTTTTAGGGTTCATTTGTAGAGCTTTTCAATTTCAGGGCCATTTAGCTCAAAACAAATCGGTAAATGCATTAAAAATAGCAAATTATGTCCGAAAGGGTTGAAAGTTGATGACGTGGCTATGAATGGTGCATGCTGAATGCAAAAAACGTCCGGAGTTGTAATAAGTTATTAAAATTTTGAATTGCCCGTGTAACGGATGTGTTTTCGTCCGAAACCCTGATACTTCGAAAGAGATTGTCCAGTTTGAACACGAAGTGCATCCAGTTTTTGCCATGACCCTTTCAACTTTTTTGCACTTGCTATGCGGGTGAAATGATGATACCCTGCCAAGTTGCAACCTTTTCAGAGTTCATTTGTAGAGCTTTTCAATTTCAGTGCCATTTAGCTCAAAACAACTCAGTAAATGCATGAAAAACAACAAATTATGTCAGAAAGGGTTGAAAGTTGATGACGTGGCTTTGAATGTTGCATGCTGGATGCAAAAAACGTCCGGAGTTCTAATAAGTTATTAAAATTTTGAATTGCCGGTGTAACAGATGAGTTTTCGTCTGAAACCCTGATACTTCGAAAGAGATTGCCAGTTTGCACACGAAGTGCATCCAGTTTTTGCGGTTACCCTCTCTACTTTTTTGGACATGCTATGCGGGTGAAATGATGATACCTTGCCAAGTTTCAACCTTTTCAGAGTTCATTTGTAGAGCTTTTCAGTTTCAGGGCCATTTAGCTCAAAACAAATCAGTAAATGCATTAAAAATAGCAAATTATGTTAGAAAGGGTTGAAAGTTGATGACGTGGCTTTGAATTGTGCATGCTGAATGCAAAAAACGTCCGGAGTTGTAATAAGTTATTAAAGTTTTGAATTGCCGGTGTAACAGATGAGTTTTCGTCCAAAACCCTGATACTTCGAAAGAGACTGTCCAGTTTGTACTCGATGTGCATCCAGTTTTTGCCGTGACCCTCTCTACTTTTTTGCACATGCTATGCGGGTGAAATGACGATACCATGCCAAGTTTCAACCTTTTCAGAATTCATATGTAGAGCTTTTCAGTTTCAGGGCCATTTAGATCAAAACAAATCAGTAAATGCATTAAACATAGCAAATTATGTCAGAAAGGGTTGAAAGTTCATGTTGTGGCTTTGAATGGTGCATGCTAAATGCAAAAAACATCTGGAGTTGTAATAAGTTATTAAAATTTTGAATTGCCCGTGTAACGGATGTGTTTTCGTCCGAAACCCTGATACTTCGAAAGAGATTGTCCAGTTTGTACACGAAGCGCATCCTGTTTTTGCCATGACCCTCTCTACTTTTTTGCACATGCTATGTGAATGAAATGATGATACCATGCCAAGTTTCAGCCTTTTCAGAGTTCATTTGTAGAGCTTTTCAATTTCAGGGCCATTTAGCTCAAAACAAATCAGTAAATGCATGAAAAACAACAAATTATGTCAGAAAGGGTTGAAAGTTGATGACGTGGCTTTGAATGTTGCATGCTGGATGCAAAAAATGTCTGGAGTTGTAATAAGTTATTAAAATTTTGAATTGCCGGTGTAACAGATGAGTTTTCGTCTGAAACCCTGATACTTCGAAAGAGATTGTCCAGTTTGCACACGAAGCGCATCCAGTTTTTGCGGTGACCCTCTCTCGTTTTTTGCACATGCTATGCGGGTGAAATGATGATACCTTGAGAAGTTTCAACATTTTCAGAGTTCATTTGTAGAGCTTTTCAATTTCAGGGCCATTTAGCTCAAAACAAATCAGTAAATGCATTAAAAATAGAAAATTATGTTAGAAAGGGTTGGAAGTTGATGACGTGGCTTTGAATTGTGCATGCTGAATGCAAAAAATGTCCGGAGTTGTAATAAGTTATTAGAATTTTGAATTGCCGGTGTAACAGATGAGTTTTCGTCCGAAACCCTGATACTTCGAAAGAGATCATCCAGTTGGTACACGAAGTGCATCTAGTTTTTGCCGTGACCCTTTCAACTTTTTTGCACTTGCTATGCGGGTGAAATGATGATACCATGCCAAGTTTCAACCTTTTCAGAGTTCATTTGTAGAGCTTTTCAATTTTCGGGCCATATAGCTTAAAACAAATCAGTAAATGCATTAAAAATAGCAAATTATGTTAGAAAGGGTTGAAAGTTGATGACGTGGCTTTGAATTGTGCATGCTCAATGCAAAAAACGTCCGGAGTAGTAGTAAGTTACAAAATTTTTGAATTGTCGGTGTAACAGATGAGTTTTCGTCCGAAACCATGATACTTCGAAAGAGATTGTCAAGTTTGTACACGAAGTGCATCTAGTTTTTGCCGTGATCTTTCAACTCTTTTGCACATGCTATGCGGGTGAAATGATGATACCATGCCAAGTTTCAACCTTTTCAGAGTTCATTTGTAGAGCTTTTCAATTTCAGGGCCATTTAGCTCAAAACAAATCAGTAAATGCATTAAAAATAGCAAATTATGTCAGAAAGGGTTGAAAGTTGATAACGTGGCTTGGAGTTGTGCATGCTGAATGCAAAAAACGTCCGGAGTTGTAATAAGTTATTAAAATTTTGAATTGCCCGTGTAACGGATGTGTTTTCGTCCGAAACCCTGATACTTCGAAAGAGATTGTCCAGTTTGTACACGAAGCGCATCCTGTTTTTGCCATGACCCTCTCTACTTTTTTGCACATGCTATGTGAATGAAATGATGATACCATGCCAAGTTTCAACCTTTTCAGAGTTCATTTGTAGAGCTTTTCAATTTCAGGGCCATTTAGCTCAAAACAAATCAGTAAATGCATGAAAAACAACAAATTATGTCAGAAAGGGTTGAAAGTTGATGACGTGGCTTTGAATGTTGCATGCTGGATGCAAAAAATGTCTGGAGTTGTAATAAGTTATTAAAATTTTGAATTGCCGGTGTAACAGATGAGTTTTCGTCTGAAACCCTGATACTTCGAAAGAGATTGTCCAGTTTGCACACGAAGCGCATCCAGTTTTTGCGGTGACCCTCTCTCGTTTTTTGCACATGCTATGCGGGTGAAATGATGATACCTTGAGAAGTTTCAACATTTTCAGAGTTCATTTGTAGAGCTTTTCAATTTCAGGGCCATTTAGCTCAAAACAAATCAGTAAATGCATTAAAAATAGAAAATTATGTTAGAAAGGGTTGAAAGTTGATGACGTGGCTTTGAATTGTGCATGCTGAATGCAAAAAATGTGCGGAGTTGTAATAAGTTATTACAATTTTGAATTGCCGGTGTAACAGATGAGTTTTCGTCCGAAACCCTGATACTTCGAAAGAGATCATCCAGTTGGTACACGAAGTGCATCTAGTTTTTGCCGTGACCCTTTCAACTTTTTTGCACTTGCTATGCGGGTGAAATGATGATACCATGCCAAGTTTCAACCTTTTCAGAGTTCATTTGTAGAGCTTTTCAATTTTCGGGCCATATAGCTTAAAACAAATCAGTAAATGCATTAAAAATAGCAAATTATGTTAGAAAGGGTTGAAAGTTGATGACGTGGCTTTGAATTGTGCATGCTGAATGCAAAAAACGTCCGGAGTAGTAGTAAGTTACAAAATTTTTGAATTGTCGGTGTAACAGATGAGTTTTCGTCCGAAACCATGATACTTCGAAAGAGATTGTCCAGTTTGTACACGAAGTGCATCTAGTTTTTGCCGTGATCTTTCAACTCTTTTGCACATGCTATGCGGGTGAAATGATGATACCATGCCAAGTTTCAACCTTTTCAGAGTTCATTTGTAGAGCTTTTCAATTTCAGGGCCATTTAGCTCAAAACAAATCAGTAAATGCATTAAAAATAGCAAATTATGTCAGAAAGGGTTGAAAGTTGATAACGTGGCTTGGAGTTGTGCATGCTGAATGCAAAAAACGTCCGGAGTTGTAATAAGTTATTAAAATTTTGAATTGCCGGTGTAACACATGAGTTTTCGTCCGAAACACTGATACTTCGAAAGAGATTGTCCAGTTTGTAGGCGAAGTGCATCCAGTTTTTTCGGTTACCCTCTCTACTTTTTTGGACATGCTATGCGGGTGAAATGATGATACCATGCCAAGTTTCATCCTTTTCAGAGTTCATTTGTAGAGCTTTTCAATTGAAGGTCCATTTAGCTCAAAACAAATCAGTAAATGCATTAAAAATAGCAAATTATGTCACAAAGGGTTGAAAGTTGATGATGTGGCTTTCAATGGTGCATGCTGAATGCAAAAAAAGTCCAGAGTTGTAATAATTTATTAAAATTTTGAATTGCCGATGTAACAGATGAGTTTTCGTCCGAAACCCTGATACTTCGAAAGAGATTGTCCAGTTTGTTCACGATGTGCATCCAGTTTTTGCCGTGACTCTCTCTACTTTTTTGCACATGCTATGCGGGTGAAATGATGATACCATGCCAAGTTTCAACCTTTTCAGAGTTCATATGTAGAGCTTTTCAGTTTCACGGCCATTTAGATCAAAACAAATCAGTAAATGCATTAAAAATAGCAAATTATGTCAGAAAGGGTTGAAAGTTGATGTTGTGGCTTTGAATGGTGCATGCTAAATGCAAAAAACGTCTGGAGTTGTAATAAGTTATTAAAATTTTGAATTGCCCGTGTAACAGATGTGTTTTCGTCCGAAACCCTGATACTTCGAAAGAGATTGTCCAGTTTGTACACGAAGCGCATCTAGTTTTTGCCATGACCCTCTCTACTTTTTTGCACATGCTATGCGGATGAAATGATGATACCATGCCAAGTTTCAGCCTTTTCAGAGTTCATTTGTAGAGCTTTTCAATTTCAGGGCCATTTAGCTCAAAACAAATCAGTAAATGCATGAAAAATAGCAAATTATGTCAGAAAGGGTTGAAAGTTGATGACTTGGCTTTGAATGTTGCATGCTGGATGCCAAAAACGTCCGGAGTTGTAATAAGTTATTAAAATTTTGAATTGCCGGTGTAACAGATGAGTTTTCGTCTGAAACCCAGATACTTCGAAAGAGATTGTCCAGCTTGCACACAAAGCGCATCCAGTTTTTGCGGTGACCCTCTCTCCTTTTTTGCACATGCTATGCGGGTGAAATGATGATACCATGCCAAGTTTCAACCTTTTCATAGTTCATTTGTAGAGCTTTTGAATTTCAGGGCCATTTAGCTCAAAACAAATCAGTAAATGCATGAAAAATAGCAAATTATGTCAGAAAGGGTTGAAAGTTGATGACGCGGTTTTGAATGGAGCATGCCGAATGGAAAAAACGTCCGGAGTTGTCATAAGTTCTGAAAATTTTGAATTGCCGGTGTAACAGATGAGTTTTCGTCCGAAACCCTGATACTTCGAAAGAGATCATCCAGTTGGTACACGAAGTCCATCTAGTTTTTGCCGTGACCCTTTCAACTTTTTTGCACTTGCTATGCGGGTGAAATGATGATACCATGCCAAGTTTCAACCTTTTCAGAGTTCATTTGTAGAGCTTTTCAATTTCAGGGCCATTTAGCTCAAAACAAATCAGTAAATGCATTAAAAATAGCAATTTATGTCAGAAAGTGTTGAAAGTTGATGACGTGGCTTTGAATTGTGCATGCTGAATGCAAAAGACGTCCGGAGTTGTAATAAGTAATTAAAATTTTGAATTGCCGGTGTAACAGATGTGTTTTCATCCGAAACCCTGATACTTCGAAAGAGATTGTCCAGTTTGCACACGAAGTGCATCCAGTTTATGCGGTTACCCTCTCTACTTTTTTGGACATGCGATGCGGGTGAAATGATGATACCATGCCAAGTTTTTCAACCTTCTCAGATTTCATTTGTAGAGCTTTTCAATTGCAGGTCCATTTAGCTCAAATCAAATCAGTAAATGCATTAAAAATAGCAAATTATGTCAGAAAGGGTAGAAAGTTGATGACGTGGCTTTGAATGGTGCATGCTAAATGCAAAAAACGTCCAGAGTTGTAATAAGTTATTAAAATTATGAATTGCCGGTGTAACAGATATGTTTTCGTCCGAAACCCTGATACTTCGAAAGAGATTGTCCAGTTTGCACACGAAGTGCATCCAGTTTTTGCGGTTACCCTCTCTACTTTTTTGGACATGCTATGCGGGTGAAATGATGATACCTTCCCAAGTTTCAACCTTTTCAGAGTTCATTTGTAGAGCTTTTCAATTTCAGGGCCATTTAGCTCAAAACAAATCAGTAAATGCATTAAAAATAGCAAATTATGTTAGAAAGGGTCGAAAGTTGATGACGTGGCTTTGAATTGTGCATGCTGAATGCAAAAAACGTCCGGAGTTGTAATAAGTTATTAAAATTTTGAATTGCCGGTGTAACAGATGAGTTTTCGTCCAAAACCCTGATACTTCAAAAGAGACTGTCCAGTTTGTACACGATGTGCATCCAGTTTTTGCCGTGACCCTCTCTACTTTTTTGCACATGCTATGCGGGTGAAATGACGATACCATGCCAAGTTTCAACCTTTTCAGAATTCATATGTAGAGCTTTTCAGTTTCAGGGCCATTTAGATCAAAACAAATCAGTAAATGCATTAAAAATAGCAAATTATGTCAGAAAGGGTTGAAAGTTGATGTTGTGGCTTTGAATGGTGCATGCTGAATGCAAAAAAAGTCCAGAGTTGTAATAAGTTATTAAAATTTTGAATTCCCCGTGTAACAGATGTGTTTTCGTCCGAAACCCTGATACTTCGAAAGAGATTGTCCAGTTTGTACACGAAGCGCATCCTGTTTTTGCCATGACCCTCTCTACTTTTTTGCACATGCTATGCGGATGAAATGATGATACCATGCCAAGTTTCAGCCTTTTTAGAGTTCATTTGTAGAGCTTTTCAATTTCAGGGCCATTTAGCTCAAAACAAATCAGTAAATGCATGAAAAACATCAAATTATGTCAGAAAGGGTTGAAAGTTGATGACATGGCTTTGAATGTTGCATGCTGGATGCAAAAAATGTCCGGAGTTGTAATAAGTTATTAAAATTTTTAATTGCCGGTGTAACAGATGAGTTTTCGTCTGAAACCCTGATACTTCGAAAGAGATTGTCCAGTTTGCACACGAAGTGCATCCAGTTTTTGCGGTGACCCTCTCTCCTTTTTTGCACATGCTATGCGGGTGAAATGATGATACCTTGCGAAGTTTCAACATTTTCAGAGTTCATTTGTAGAGCTTTTCAATTTCAGGGCCATTTAGCTCAAAACAAATCAGTAAATGCATTAAAAATAGCAAATTATGTTAGAAAGGGTTGAAAGTTGATGACGTGGCTTTGAATTGTGCATGCTGAATGCAAAAAACGTCCGGAGTTGTAATAAGTTATTAAAATTTTGAATTGCCGGTGTAACAGATGAGTTTTCGTCCGAAACCCTGATACTTCGAAAGAGATCATCCAGTTGGTACACGAAGTGCTTCTAGTTTTTGCCGTGACCCTTTCAACTTTTTTGCACTTGCTATGCGGGTGAAATGATGATACCATGCCAAGTTTCAACCTTTTCAGAGTTCATTTGTAGAGCTTTTCAATTTCAGGGCCATTTAGCTCAAAACAAATCAGTAAATGCATTAAAAATAGCAAATTATGTCAGAAAGGGTTGAAAGTTGATAACGTGGCTTGGAGTTGTGCATGCTGAATGCAAAAAACGTCTGGAGTTGTAGTAAGTTATTAAAATTTTGAATTTCCGGTGTAACACATGAGTTTTCGTCCGAAACCCTGATACTTCGAAAGAGATTGTCCAGTTTGTACACGAAGTGCATCCAGTTTTTGCGGTTACCCTCTCTACTACTTTATGGACATGCTATGCGGGTGAAATGATGATACCATGCCAAGTTTCATCCTTTTCAGAGTTCATTTGTAGAGCTTTTCAATTGCAGGTCCATTTAGCTCAAAACAAATCAGTAAATGCATTAAAAATAGCAAATTATGTCACAAAGGGTTGAAAGTTGATGATGTGGCTTTCAATGGTGCATGCTGAATGCAAAAAAAGTCCAGAGTTGTAATAATTTATTAAAATTTTGAATTGCCGATGTAACAGATGAGTTTTCGTCTGAAACCCTGATACTTCGAAAGAGATTGTCCAGTTTGTACACGATGTGCATCCAGTTTTTGCCGTGACCCTCTCTCCTGTTTTGCACATGCTATGCGGGTGAAATGATGATACCATGCCAAGTTTCAACCTTTTCAGAGTTCATATGTAGAGCTTTTCAGTTTCAGGGCCATTTAGATCAAAACAAATCAGTAAATGCATTAAAAATAGCAAATTATGTCAGAAAGGGTTGAAAGTTGATGTTGTGGCTTTGAATGGTGCATGCTAAATGCAAAAAACGTCTGGAGTTGTAATAAGTTATTAAAATTTTGAATTGCCCGTGTAACAGATGTGTTTTCGTCCGAAACCCTGATACTTCGAAAGAGATTGTCCAGTTTGTACACGAAGCGCATCCAGTTTTTGCCATGACCCTCTCTACTTTTTTGCACATGCTATGCGGATGAAATGATGATACCATGCCAAGTTTCAGCCTTTTCAGAGTTCATTTGTAGAGCTTTTCAATTTCAGGGCCATTTAGCTCAAAACAAATCAGTAAATGCATGAAAAATAGCAAATTATGTCAGAAAGGGTTGAAAGTTGATGACTTGGCTTTGAATGTTGCATGCTGGATGCCAAAAACGTCCGGAGTTGTAATAAGTTATTAAAATTTTGAATTGCCGGTGTAACAGATGAGTTTTCGTCTGAAACCCAAATACTTCGAAAGAGATTGTCCAGCTTGCACACAAAGCGCATCCAGTTTTTGCGGTGCGCCTCTCTCCTTTTTTGCACATGCTATGCGGGTGAAATGATGATACCATGCCAAGTTTCAACCTTTTCATAGTTCATTTGTAGAGCTTTTGAATTTCAGGGCCATTTAGCTCAAAACAAATCAGTAAATGCATGAAAAATAGCAAATTATGTCAGAAAGGGTTGAAAGCTGATGACGCGGTTTTGAATGGAGCATGCCGAATGGAAAAAACGTCCGGAGTTGTCATAAGTTATGAAAAAATTGAATTGCCGGTGTAACAGATGAGTTTTCGTCCGAAACCCTGATACTTCGAAAGAGATCATCCAGTTGGTACACGAAGTGCATCTAGTTTTTGCCGTGACCCTTTCAACATTTTTGCACTTGCTATGCGGGTGAAATGATGATACCATGCCAAGTTTCAACCTTTTCAGAGTTCATTTGTAGAGCTTTTCAATTTCAGGGCCATTTAGCTCAAAACAAATCAGTAAATGCATTAAAAATAGCAATTTCTGTCAGAAAGGGTTGAAAGTTGATGACGTGGCTTTGAATTGTGCATGCTGAATGCAAAAAACGTCCGGAGTTGTAATAAGTAATTAAAATTTTGAATTGCCGGTGTAACAGATGTGTTTTCGTCCGAAACCCTGATACTTCGAAAGAGATTGTCCAGTTTGCACACGAAGTGCATCCAGTTTTTGCGGTTACCCTCTCTACTTTTTTGGACATGCGATGCGGGTGAAATGATGATACCATGCCAAGTTTTTCAACCTTCTCAGAGTTTATTTGTAGAGCTTTTCAATTGCAGGTCCATTTAGCTCAAAACAAATCAGTAAATGCATTAAAAATAGCAAATTATGTCACAAAGGGTTGAAAGTTGATGATGTGGCTTTGATTGGTGCATCCTGCATGCAAAAAAAGTCCAGAGTTGTAATAAGTTTTTAAAATTTTGAATTGCCGATGTAATAGATGAGTTTTTGTCCGAAACCCTGATACTTCGAAAGAGATTGTCCAGTTTGTATACGATGTGCATCCAGTTTTTGCCGTGACCCTCTCTACTTTTTTGCACATGCTATGCGGGTGAAATGATGATACCATGCCAAGTTTCAACCTTTTCAGAGTTCATATGTAGAGCTTTTCAATTTCAGGGCCATTTAGCTCAAAATAAATCAGTAAATGCATTAAAAATAGCAAATTATGTCAGAAAGGGTTGAAAGTTGATGACGTGGCTTTGAATGGTGCATGCTAAATGCAAAAAACGTCCGGAGTTGTAATAAGTTATTAAAATTTTGAATTGCCGGTGTAACAGATGTGTTTTCGTCCAAAACCCTGATACTTCGAAAGAGATTGTCCAGTTTGTACACGAAGTGCATCCAGTTTTTGCCATGACCCTCTCTACTTCTTTGCACATACTATGCGGATGAAATGATGATACCCTGCCAAGTTGCAACCTTTTTAGAGTTCATTTGTAGATCTTTTCAATTTCAGGGCCATTTAGCTCAAAACAACTCAGTAAATGCATGAAAAAGAGCAAATTATGTCAGAAAGGGTTGAAACTTGATGACGTGGCTTTGAATGTTGCATGTTGGATGCAAAAAACATCCGGAGTTGTAATAAGTTATTAAAATTTTGAATTGCCGGTGTAACAGATGAGTTTTCGTCTGAAACCCTGATACTTCGAAAGAGATTGTCTAGTTTGCACACGAAGTGCATCAAGTTTTTGCGATGACCCTCTCTCCTTTTTTGCACATGCTATGCGGGTGAAATGATGATACCTTGCAAAGTTTCAACCTTTTCAGAGTTCATTTGTAGAGCTTTTCAATTTCAGGGCCATTTAGCTCAAAACAAATCAGTAAATGCATTAAAAATAGAAAATTATGTTAGAAAGGGTTGAAACTTGATGACGTGGCTTTGAATTGTGCATGCTGACTGCAAAAAACGTCCGGAGTTGTAATAAGTTATTAAAATTTTGAAATTGCCGGTGTAACAGATGAGTTTTCGTCCGAAACCCTGATACTTCGAAAGAGATTATCCAGTTTGTACACGAAGTGCATCCAGTTTGTGCCATGACCCTCTCTACTTTTTTGCACATGCTATGCGGATGAAATGATGATACCATTCCAAGTTTCAACCTTTTTAGAGTTCATTTGTAGAGCTTTTCAATTTCAGGGCCATTTAGCTCAAAACAAATCGGTAAATGCATGAAAAATAGCAAATTATGTCCGAAAGGGTTGAAAGTTGATGACGCGGTTTTGAATGGAGCATGCTGAATGGAAAAAACGTCCGGAGTTGTAATAAGTTATTAAAATTTTGAATTGCCGGTGTAACAGATGAGTTTTCGTCCGAAACCCTGATACTTCGAAAGAGATCGTCCAGTTGGTACACGAAGTGCATCCAGTGTTTGTGATGACCCTCTCTCCTTTTTTGCACTTGCTATGCGGGTGAAATGATGATACCATGCCAAGTTTCAACCTTTTCAGAGTTCATTTGTAGAGCTTTTCAATTTTCGGGCCATATAGCTCAAAACAAATCAGTAAATGCATTAAAAATTGCAAATTATGTCAGAAAGGGTTGAAAGTTGATGACGTGGCTTGGAGTTGTGCATGCTGAATGCAAAAAACGTCCGGAGTTGTATTAAGTTATTAAAATTTTGAATTGCCGGTGTAACAGATGAGTTTTCGTCCGAAACCCTGATGCTTCGAAAGAGATTGTCCAGTTTGCACACGAAGTGCATCCAGTTTTTGCGGTTACCCTCTCTACTTTTTTGGACATGCTATGCGGGTGAAATGATGATACCATGCCAAGTTTTTCAACCTTCTCAGAGTTCATTTGTAGAGCTTTTCAATTGCAGGTGCATTTAGCTCAAAACAAATCAGTAAATGCCTTAAAAATAGCAAATTATGTCACATAGGGTTGAAAGTTGATGATGTGGCTTTGAATGGTGCATCCTGAATGCAAAAAAAGTCCAGAGTTCTAATAAGTTATTAAATTTTTGAATTGCCGATGTAACAGATGAGTTTTTGTCCGAAACCCTGATACTTCGAAAGAGATTGTCCAGTTTGTACACGATGTGCATTCAGTTTTTGCCGTGACCCTCTCTAGTTTTTTGCACATGCTATGCGGGTGAAATAATGACACCATGCCAAGTTTCAACCTTTTCAGAGTTCATATGTAGAGCGTTTCAATTTCAGGGCCATTTAGCTCAAAACAAATCAGTAAATGCATTAAAAATAGCAAATTATGTCAGAAAGGGTTGAAAGTTGATGACGTGGCTTTGAATTGTGCATGCTGAATGCAAAAAACGTCCGGAGTTGTAATAAGTTATTAAAATTTTGAATTGCCGGTGTAACAGATGAGTTTTTGTCCGAAACCCTGATACTTCGAAAGAGATTGTCCAGTTTGTACAGGAAGTGCATCCAGTTTTTGCCATGACCCTCTCTACTTTTTTGCACATGCTATGCGGATGAAATGATGATACCATTCCAAGATTCAACCTTTTCAGGGTTCATTTGTAGAGCTTTTCAATATCAGGGCCATTTAGCTCAAAACAAATCGGTAAATGCATGAAAAACATCAAATTATGTCCGAAAGGGTTGAAAGTTGATGACGCGGTTTTGAATGGAGCATGGTGAATGGAAAAACGTCCGGAGTTGTAATAAGTTATTATAATTTTGAATTGCCGGTGTAACAGATGAGTTTTCGTCCGAAACCCTGATACTTCGAAAGAGATCGTACAGTTGGTACACGAAGTGCATCTAGTTTTTGCAGTGACCCTTTCAACTTTTTCGCACTTGCTATGCGGGTGAAATGATGATACCATGCCAAGTTTCAACCTTTTCAGAGTTCATTTGTAGAGCTTTTCAATTTCAGGGCCATTTAGCTCAAAACAAATCAGTAAATGCATTAAAAATAGCAATTTATGTCACAAAGGGTTGAAAGTTGATGATGTGGCTTTGAATGGTGCATGCTGAATGCAAAAAAAGTCCGGAGTTGTAATAAGTTATTAAAATTTTAAATTGCCGGTGTAACAGATGTGTTTTCGTCCGAAACCCTGATACTTCGAAAGAGATTGTCCAGTTTGTACACGAAGTGCATCCCATTTTTGCCGTGACCCTCTCTACTTTTTTGCACATGCTATGCGGGTGAAATGATGATACCATGCCAAGTTTCAACCTTTTCAGAGTTCATATGTAGAGCTTTTCAATTTCAGGGCCATTTAGCTCAAAACAAATCGGTAAATGCATGAAAAATAGCAAATTATGTCGGAAAGGGTTGAAAGTTGATGACGCGGTTTTGAATGGAGCATGCTGAATGGAAAAAATGTCCGGAGTTGTAATAAGTTATTAAAATTTTGAATTGCCGGTGTAACAGATGAGTTTTCGGCCGAAACCCTGATTCTTCGAAAGAGATCCTCCAGTTGGTACACGAAGTGCATCTAGTTTTTGCCGTGACCCTTTCAACTTTTTTGCACTTGCTATGTGGGTGAAATCATGATACCATGCCAAGTTTCAACCTTTTCAAAGTTCATTTGTAGAGCTTTTCAATTTCAAGGCCATTTAGCTCAAAACAAATCAGTAAATGCATTAAAAATAGCAAATTATGTCAGAAAGGGTTGAAAGTTGATGACGTGGCTTTGAATTGTGCCTGCTGAATGCAAAAAACGTCCGGAGTTGTAATAAGTTATTAAAATTTTGAATTGCCGGTGTAACAGATGAGTTTTCGTCCGAAACCCTGATACTTCGAAAGAGATTGTCCAGTTTGTACACGAAGTGCATCCAGTTTTTGCCATGACCCTCTCTACTTTTTTGCACATGCTATGCGGATGAAATGATGATACCATTCCAAGTTTCAACCTTTTCAAAGTTCATTTGTAGAGCTTTTCAATTTCAGGGCAATTTAGCTCAAAACAAATCGGTAAATGCATGAAAAATAGCAAATTATGTCCGAAAGGGTTGAAAGTTGATGACGCGGTTTTGAATGGAGCATGCTGAATGGAAAAAACGTCTGGCGTTGTAATAAGTTATTAAAATTTTGAATAGCCGGTGTAACAGATGAGTTTTCGTCTGAAACCCAGATACTTCGAAAGAGATTGTCCAGCTTGCACACAATGTGCATCCAGTTTTTGTGGTGACCCTCTCTCCTTATTTGCACATGCTATGCGGGTGAAATGATGATACCATGCCAAGTTTCAACCTTTTCATAGTTCATTTGTAGAGCTTTTCAATTTCAGGGCCATTTAGCTCAAAACAAATCAGTAAATGCATGAAAAATAGCAAATTATGTCGGAAAGGCTTCAAAGTTGATGACGCGGTTTTGAATGGAGCATGCCGAATGGAAAAAACGTCCGGAGTTGTCATAAGTTATTAAAAATTTGAATTGCCGGTGTAACAGATGAGTTTTCGTCTGAAACCCTGATACTTCGAAAGAGATTGTCCAGTTTGCACACGAAGTGCATCCAGTTTTTGCGGTGACCCTCTGTCCTTTTTTGCACATGCTATGCGGGTGAAATGAGGATACCTTGAGAAGTTTCAACCTTTTCAGAGTTCATTTGTAGAGCTTTTCAATGTCAGGGCCATTTAGCTCAAAACAAATCAGTAAATGCATTAAAAATAGCAAATTATGTCAGAAAGGGTTTAAAGTTGATGACGTGGCTTGGAGTGTGCATGCTTAAACCAAAAAACGTCCGGAGTTCTAATAATTTATTAAAATTTTTAATTGCCGGTGTAACAGATGAGTTTTCGTCCGAAACCCTGATACTTCGAAAGAGATTGTCCAGTTTGCACACGAAGTGCATCCAGTTTTTGCGGTTACCCTCTCTACTTGTTTGGACATGCTATGCGGGTGAAATGATGATACCATGCCAAGTTTCAACCTTTTCAGAGTTCATTTGTAGAGCTTTTCAATTGCAGGTCCATTTAGCTCAAAACAAATCAGTAAATGCATTAAAAAGAGCAAATTATGTCACAAAGGGTTGAAAGTTGATGATGTGGCTTTGAATGGTGCATGCTGAATGCAAAAAAAGTGCAGAGTTGTAGTAAGTTATTAAAATTTTGAATTGCCGATGTAACAGATGAGTTTTTGTCCGAAACCCTGATACTTCGAAAGAGATTGTCCAGTTTGTACACGATGTGCATCCAGTTTTTGCCGTGACCCTCTCTAGTTTTTTGCACATGCTATGCGGGTGAAATAATGATACCATGCCAAGTTTCAACCTTTTAAGAGTTCATATGTAGAGCTTTTCAATTTCAGGGCCATTTAGCTCAAAACAAATCAGTAAATGCATTAAAAATAGCAAATTATGTCAGAAAGGGTTGAAAGTTGATGACGTGGCTTTGAATGGTGCATGCTAAATGCAAAAAACGTCCGGAGTTGTAATAAGTTATTAAAATTTTGAATTGCCCGTGTAACAGATGTGTTTTCGTCCGAAACCCTGATACTTCGAAAGAGATTGTCCAGTTTGTACACGAAGTGCATCCAGTTTTTGCCATGACCCTCTCTACCTTTTTGCACATACTATGCGGATGAAATGATGATACCCTGCCAAGTTGCAAACTTTTCAGAGTTCATTTGTAGAGCTTTTCAATTTCAGGGCCATTTAGCTCAAAACAACTCAGTAAATGCATGAAGAACAGCAAATTATGTCAGAAAGGGTTGAAAGTTGATGACGTGGCTTTGAATGTTGCATGCTGGATGCAAAAAACGTCCGGAGTTGTAATAAGTTATTAAAATATTGAATTGCCAGTGTAACAGATGAGTTTTCGTCTGAAACCCTGATACTTCGAAAGAGATTGTCAAGTTTGCACACGAAGTGCATCCAGTTTTTGCGGTGACCCTCTCTCCTTTTTTGCACATGCTATGCGGGTGAAATGATGATACCTTGCGAAGCTTCAACCTTTTCAGAGTTCATTTGTAGAGCTTTTCAATGTCAGGGCCATTTAGCTCAAAACAAATCAGTAAATGCATTAAAAATAGCAAATTATGTCAGAAAGGGTTGAACGTTGATGACGTGGCTTGGAGTTGTGCATGCTGAAACCAAAAAAGTCCGGAGTTCTAATAAGTTATTAAAATTTTGAATTGCTGGTGTAACAGATGAGTTTTCGTCCGAAACCCTGATACTTCGAAAGATATTGTCCAGTTTGCACACGAAGTGCATCCAGTTTTTGCGGTTACCCTCTCTACTTTTTTGGACATGCTACGGGTGAAATGATGATACCATGCCAAGTTTCAACCTTTTCAGAGTTCATTTGTAGAGCTTTTCAATTGCAGGTCCATTTAGCTCAAAACAAATCGGTAAATGCATTAGAAAGAGCAAATTATGTCACAAAGGGTTGAAAGTTGATGATGTGGCTTTGAATGGTGCATGCTGAATGCAAAAAATGTCCAGAGTTGTAATAAGATATTAAAATTTTGAAATGCCGATGTAACAGATGAGTTTTTGTCCGAAACCCTGATACTTCGAAAGAGATTGTCCAGTTTGTACACGATGTGCATCCAGTTTTTGCCGTGACGCTCTCTACTTTTCTGCACATGCTATGCGGGTGAAATGATGATACCATGCCAAGTTTCAACCTTTTCAGAGTTCATATGTAGAGCTTTTCAATTTCAGGGCCATTTAGCTCAAAACAAATCAGTAAATGCATGAAAATAGCAAATTATGTCAGAAAGGGTTGAAAGTTGATGACGTGGCTTTGAATTTTGCATGCTGGATGCAAAAAACGTCCGGAGTTGTAATAAGTTATTAAAATTTTGAATTGCCGGTGTAACAGATGAGTTTTCGTCTGAAACCCTGATACGTCGAAAGAGATTGTCCAGTTTGCACACGAAGTGCATCCAGTTTTTGCGGTGACCCTCTCTCCTTTTTTGCACATGCTATGCGGGTGAAATGATGATACCATGCCAAGTTTCAACCTTTTCAGAGTTCATATGTAGAGCGTTTCAATTTCAGGGCCATTTAGCTCAAAACAAATCAGTAAATGCATTAAAAATAGCAAATTATATCAGAAAGGGTTGAAAGTTGATGACGTGGCTTTGAATGGTGCATGCTAAATGCAAAAAACGTCCGGAGTTGTAATAAGTTATTAAAATTTTGAATTGCCGGTTTAAGAGATGTGTTTTCGTCCGAAACCCTGATACTTCGAAAGAGATTGTCCAGTTTGTACACGAAGTGCATCCAGTTTTTGCCATGACCCTCTCTACTTTTTTGAACATGCTATGTGGATGAAATGATGATACCATGCCAAGTTTCAACCTTTTCAGAGTTCATATGTAGAGCTTTTCAATTTCAGGGCCATTTAGCTCAAAACAAATCAGTAAATGCATTAAAAATAGCAAATTATGTCAGAAAGGGTTGAAAGTTGATACCGTGGCTTGGAGTTGTGCATGCTGAAACCAAAAACAATCCGGAGTTCTAATAAGTTATTAAAATTTTGAATTGCTGGTGTAACAGATGAGTTTTTGTCCGAAACCCTGATACTTCGAAAGAGATTGTCCAGTTTGCACACGAAGTGCATACAGTTTTTGCGGTTACCCTCTCTACTTTTTTGCACTTGTTATGCGCGTGAAATGATGATACCATGCCAAGTTTCAACCTTTTCAGAGTTCATTTGTAGAGCTTTTCAATTTCAGGGCCATTTAGCTCAAAACAAATGAGTAAATGCATTAAAAATAGCAAATTATGTCAGAAAGGGTTGAAAGTTGATGACGTGGCTTGGAGTTGTGCATGCTGAAACCAAAAAACGTCTGGAATTCTAATAAGTTATTAAAATTTTGAATTGCTGGTGTAACAGATGAGTTTTCATCCGAAACCCTGAGACTTCGAAAGAGATTGTCCAGTTTGCACACGAAGTGCATCCAGTTTTTGCGGTTACCCTCTCTACTTTTTTGGACATACTATGCGAGTGAAATGATGATACCATGCCAAGTTTCAACCTTTTCAGAGTTCATTTGTAGAGCTTTTCAATTGCAGGTCCATTTACCTCAAAACAAATCAGTAAATGCATTAAAAATAGCAAATTATGTCACAAAGGGTTGAAAGTTGATGATGTGGCTTTGAATGGTGCATGCTGAATGCAAAAAAAGTCCAGAGTTGTAATAAGTTATTAAAATTTTGAATTGCCGGTGTAACAGATGTGTTTTCGTCCGAAACCCTGATACTTCGAAAGAGATTGTCCAGTTTGTACACGATGTGCATCCAGTTTTTGCCGTGACCCTCTCTACTTTTTTGCACATGCTATGCGGGTGAAATGATGATACCATGCCAAGTTTCAACCTTTTCAGAGTTCATATGTAGAGCGTTTCAATTTCAGGGCCATTTAGCTCAAAACAAATCAATAAATGCATTAAAAATAGCAAATTATATCAGAAAGGGTTGAAAGTTGATGACGTGGCTTTGAATGGTGCATGCTAAATGCAAAAAACGTCCGGAGTTCTAATAAGTTATTAAAATTTTGAATTGCTGGTGTAACAGATGAGTTTTTGTCCGAAACCCTGATACTTCGAAAGAGATTGTCCAGTTTGCACACGAAGTGCATACAGTTTTTGCGGTTACCCTCTCTACTTTTTTGCACTTGTTATGCGGGTGAAATGATGATACCATGCCAAGTTTCAACCTTTTCAGAGTTCATTTGTAGAGCCTTTCAATTTTAGGGCCATTTAGCTCAAAACAAATGATTAATGCATTAAAAATAGCAAATTATGTCAGAAAGGGTTGAAAGTTGATGACGTGGCTTGGAGTTGTGCATGCTGAAACCAAAAAACGTCTGGAGTTCTAATAAGTTATTAAATTTTTGAATTGCTGGTGTAACAGATGAGTTTTCATCCGAAACCCTGATACTTCGAAAGATATTGTCCAGTTTGCACACGAAGTGCATACAGTTTTTGCGGTTACCCTCTCTACTTTTTTGCACTTGTTAGCGGGTGAAATGATGATACCATGCCAAGTTTCAACCTTTTCAGAGTTCATTTGTAGAGCCTTTCAATTTCAAGGCCATTTAGCTCAAAACAAATGAGTAAATGCATTAAAAATAGCAAATTATGTCAGAAAGGGTTGAAAGTGGATGACGTGGCTTGGAGTTGTGCATGCAGAAACCAAAAAACGCCTGGAGTTCTAATAAGTTCTTAAAATTTTGAATTGCTGGTGTAACAGATGAGTTTTCATCCGAAACCCTGATACTTCGAAAGAGATTGTCCAGTTTGCACACGAAGTGCATCCAATTTTTGCGGTTACCCCTCTCTACTTTTTTGGACATGCTATGCGGGGAAATGATGATACCATGCCAAGTTTCAAACTTTTCAGAGTTCATTTGTAGAGCTTTTCAATTGCAGGTCCATTTACCTCAGAACAAATCAGTAAATGCATTAAAAATAGCAAATTATGTCACAAAGGGTTGAAGTTGATGATGTGGCTTTGAATGGTGCATGCTGAATGCAAAAAAAGTCCAGAGTTGTATAAGTTATTAAAATTTTGAATTGCCGGTGTAACAGATGTGTTTTCGTCCGAAACCCTGATATTTCGAAAGAGATTGTCCAGTTCGTACACGAAGTGCATCCAGTTTTTGCCGTGACCCTTTCAACTTTTTTGCACTTGTTATGCGGGTGAAATGATGATACCATGCCAAGTCTGAACCTTTTCAGAGTTCATTTGTAGAGCTTTTCAATTGCAGGGCCATTTATCTCAAAACAAATCAATAAATGCATTAAAAATAGCAAATTATGTCACAAAGGGTTGAAACTTGATGATTTGGCTTTGAATGGTGCATGCTGAATGCAAAAAAAGGCCAGAGTTGTAATAAGTTATTAAAATTTTGAATTGCCGATGTAACAGATGAGTTTTTGTCCGAAAACCCTGATACTTCGAAAGAGATTGTCCAGTTTGTACACGATGTGCATCCAGTTTTTGCCGTGACCCTCTCTACTTTTTTGCACAAGCTATGCGGGTGAAATGATGATACCATGCCAAGTTTCAACCTTTTCAGAGTTCATATGTAGAGCGTTTCATTTCAGGGGCCATTAGCTCAAAACAAATCAGTAAATGCATTAAAAATAGCAAATTATATCAGAAAGGTTGAAAGTTGATGACGTGGCTTTGAATGGTGGCATGCTAAATGCAAAAAAACGTCCGGAGTTGTAATAAGTTCATAAAATTTTGAATTGCTGGTGTAACAGATGAGTTTTTGTCCGAAACCCTGATACTTCGAAAGAGATTGTCCAGTTTGCACACGAAGTGCATACAGTTTTTGCGGTTACCCTCTCTACTTTTTTGCACTTGTTATGCGGGTGAAATGATGATACCATGCCAAGTTTCAACCTTTTCAGAGTTCATTTGTAGAGCCTTTCAATTTTAGGGCCATTTAGCTCAAAACAAATGATTAATGCATTAAAAATAGCAAATTATGTCAAAAAGGGTTGAAAGTTGATGACGTGGCTTGGAGTTGTGCATGCTGAAACCAAAAAACGTCTGGAGTTCTAATAAGTTATTAAATTTTTGAATTGCTGGTGTAACAGATGAGTTTTCATCCGAAACCCTGATACTTCAAAAGAGATTGTCCAGTTTGCACACGAAGTGCATACAGTTTTTGCGGTTACCCTCTCTACTTTTTTGCACTTGTTATGCGGGTGAAATGATGATACCATGCCAAGTTTCAACCTTTTCAGAGTTCATTTGTAGAGCCTTTCAATTTCAGGGCCATTTAGCTCAAAACAAATGAGTAAATGCATTAAAAATAGCAAATTATGTCAGAAAGGGTTGAAAGTTGATGACGTGGCTTGGAGTTGTGCATGCAGAAACCAAAAAAACGCCTGGAGTTCTAATAAGTTATTAAAATTTTGAATTGCTGGTGTAACAGATGAGTTTTCATCCGAAACCCTGATACTTCGAAGAGATTGTCCAGTTTGCACACGAAATGCATCCAGTTTTTGCGGTTACCCTCTCTACTTTTTTGGACATGCTATGCGGGTGAAATGATGATACCATGCCAAGTTTCAACCTTTTCAGAGTTCATTTGTAGAGCTTTTCAATTGCAGGTCCATTTACCTCAAAACAAATCAGTAAATGCATTAAAAATAGCAAATTATGTCACAAAGGGTTGAAAGTTGATGATGTGGCTTTGAATGTGCATGCTGAATGCAAAAAAAGTCCAGAGTTGTAATAAGTTATTAAAATTTTGAATTGCCGGTGTAACAGATGTGTTTTCGTCCGAAACCCTGATACTTCGAAAGAGATTGTCCAGTTTGTACACGATGTGCATCCAGTTTTTGCCGTGACCCTCTCTACTTTTTTGCACATGCTATGCGGGTGAAATGATGATACCATGCCAAGTTTAAACCTTTTCAGAGTTCATATGTAGAGCGTTTCAATTTCAGGGCCATTTAGCTCAAAACAAATCAGTAAATGCATTAAAAATAGCAAATTATATCAGAAAGGTTTGAAAGTTGATGACGTGGCTTTGAATGGTGCATGCTAAATGCATAAAACGTCCGGAGTTGTAATAAGTTATTAAAATTTTGAATTGCTGGTGTAACAGATGAGTTTTTGTCCGAAACCCTGATACTTCGAAGAGATTGTCCAGTTTGCACACCAAGTGCATACAGTTTTTTGCGGTTACCCTCTCTACTTTTTTGCACTTGTTATGCGGGTGAAATGATGATACCATGCCAAGTTTCAACCTTTTCAGAGTTCATTTGTAGAGCCTTTCAATTTCAGGGCCATTTCGCTCAAAACAAATGATTAATGCATTAAAAATAGCAAATTATGTCAGAAAGGGTTGAAAGTTGATGACGTGGCTTGGAGTTGTGCATGCTGAAACCAAAAAACGTCTGGAGTTCTAATAAGTTATTAAATTTTTGAATTGCTGGGTGTAACAGATGAGTTTTCTCATCCGAAACCCTGATACTTCGAAAGAGATTGTCCAGTTTGCACACGAAGTGCATCCAGTTTTTGCGGTTACCCTCTCTACTTTTTTGGACATGCTATGCGGGTGAAATGATGATACCATGCCAAGTTTCAACCTTTCAGAGTTCATTTGTAGAGCTTTTCAATTGTAGGTCCATTTAGCTCAAAACAAATCAATAAATGCATTAAAAATAGCAAATTATGTCACAAAGGGTTGAAAGTTGATGATGTGGCTTTGAATGGTGCATGCTGAATGCAAAAAAAGTCCAGAGTTGTAATAAGTTATTAAAATTTTGAATTGCCGATGTAACATATGAGTTTTTGTCCGAAACCCTGATACTTCGAAAGAGATTGTCCAGTTTGTACACGATGTGCATCCAGTTTTTGCCGTGACGCTCTCTACTTTTTTGCACATGCTATGCTGGTGAAATGATGATACCATGCCAAGTTTCAACCTTTTCAGAGTTCATATGTAGAGCTTTTCAATTTCAGGGCCATTTAGCTCAAAACAAATAAGTAAATGCATGAAAATAGCAAATTATGTCAGAAAGTGTTGAAAGTTGATGACGTGGCTTTGAATGTTGCATGCTGGATGCAAAAAAACATCCGGAGTTGTAATAAGTTATTAAAATTTTGAATTGCCGGTGTAACAGATGAGTTTTCGTCTGAAACCCTGATACTTCGAAAGAGATTGTCCAGTTTGCACACGAAGTGCATCCAGTTTTTGCGGTGACCCTCTCTCCTTTTTTGCACATGCTATGCGGGTGAAATGAGGATACCTTGAGAAGTTTCAAACCTTTTCAGAGTTCATTTGTAGAGCTTTTCAATGTCAGGGCCATTTAGCTCAAAACAAATCAGTAAATGCATTAAAAATAGCAAATTATGTCAGAAAGGGTTGAAAGTTGATGACGTGGCTTGGAGTTGTGCATGCTGAAACCAAAAAAGTCCAGAGTTGTAATAAGTTATTAAAATTTTGAATTGCTGGTGTAACAGATGAGTTTTTCGTCCGAAACCCTGATACTTCGAAAGAGATTGTCCAGTTTGTACACGATGTGCATCCAGTTTTTGCCGTGACGCTCTCTACTTTTTTGCACATGCTATGCGGGTGAAATGATGATGCCATGCCAAGTTTCAACCTTTTCAGAGTTCATATGTAGAGCTTTTCAATTTCAGGGCCATTTAGCTCAAAACAAATCAGTAAATGCATTAAAAATAGCAAATTATGTCACAAAGGGTTGAAAGTTGATGATGTGGCTTTGAATGGTGCATGCTGAATGCAAAAAAAGTCCAGAGTTGTAATAAGTTATTAAAATTTTGAATTGCCGGTGTAACAGATGAGTTTTCGTCCGAAACCCTGATATTTCGAAAGAGATTGTCCAGTTTGTACACGAAGTGCATCCAGTTTTTGCCGTGACCCTTTCAACTTTTTTGCACTTGTTATGCGGGTGAAATGATGATACCATGCCAAGTCTGAACCTTTTCAGAGTTCATTTGTAGAGCTTTTCAATTGCAGGGCCATTTAGCTCAAAACAAATCAATAAATGCATTAAAAATAGCAAATTATGTCACAAAGGGTTGAAAGTTGATGATGTGGCTTTGAATGGTGCATGCTGAATGCAAAAAAAGTCCAGAGTTGTAATAAGTTATTAAAATTTTGAATTGCTGATGTAACAGATGAGTTTTTGTCCGAAACCCTGATACTTCGAAAGAGATTGTCCAGTTTGTACACGATGTGCATCCAGTTTTTGCCGTGACCCTCTCTACTTTTTTGCACATGCTATGCGGGTGAAATGATGATACCATGCCAAGTTTAAACCTTTTCAGAGTTCATATGTAGAGCGTTTCCATTTCAGGGCCATTTAGCTCAAAACAAATCAGTAAATGCATTAAAAATAGCAAATTATATCAGAAAGGGTTGAAAGTTGATGACGTGGCTTTGAATGGTGCATGCTAAATGCATAAAACGTCCGGAGTTGTAATAAGTTATTAAAATTTTGAATTGCTGGTGTAACAGATGAGTTTTTGTCCGAAACCCTGATACTTCGAAAGAGATTGTCCAGTTTGCACACCAAGTGCATACAGTTTTTGCGGTTACCCTCTCTACTTTTTTGCACTTGTTATGCGGGTGAAATGATGATACCATGCCAAGTTTCAACCTTTTCAGAGTTCATTTGTAGAGCCTTTCAATTTCAGGGCCATTTCGCTCAAAACAAATGATTAATGCATTAAAAATAGCAAATTATGTCAGAAAGGGTTGAAAGTTGATGACGTGGCTTGGAGTTGTGCATGCTGAAACCAAAAAACGTCTGGAGTTCTAATAAGTTATTAAATTTTTGAATTGCTGGTGTAACAGATGAGTTTTCATCCGAAACCCTGATACTTCGAAAGAGATTGTCCAGTTTGCACACGAAGTGCATCCAGTTTTTGCGGTTACCCTCTCTACTTTTTTGGACATGCTATGCGGGTGAAATGATGATACCATGCCAAGTTTCAACCTTTTCAGAGTTCATTTGTAGAGCTTTTCAATTGCAGGTCCATTTAGCTCAAAACAAATCAATAAATGCATTAAAAATAGCAAATTATGTCACAAAGGGTTGAAAGTTGATGATGTGGCTTTGAATGGTGCATGCTGAATGCAAAAAAAGTCCAGAGTTGTAATAAGTTATTAAAATTTTGAATTGCCGATGTAACATATGAGTTTTTGTCCGAAACCCTGATACTTCGAAAGAGATTGTCCAGTTTGTACACGATGTGCATCCAGTTTTTGCCGTGACCCTCTCTACTTTTTTGCACATGCTATGCGGGTGAAATGATGATACCATGCCAAGTTTAAACCTTTTCAGAGTTCATATGTAGAGCGTTTCCATTTCAGGGCCATTTAGCTCAAAACAAATCAGTAAATGCATTAAAAATAGCAAATTATATCAGAAAGGGTTGAAAGTTGATGACGTGGCTTTGAATGGTGCATGCTAAATGCATAAAACGTCCGGAGTTGTAATAAGTTATTAAAATTTTGAATTGCTGGTGTAACAGATGAGTTTTTGTCCGAAACCCTGATACTTCGAAAGAGATTGTCCAGTTTGCACACCAAGTGCATACAGTTTTTGCGGTTACCCTCTCTACTTTTTTGCACTTGTTATGCGGGTGAAATGATGATACCATGCCAAGTTTCAACCTTTTCAGAGTTCATTTGTAGAGCCTTTCAATTTCAGGGCCATTTCGCTCAAAACAAATGATTAATGCATTAAAAATAGCAAATTATGTCAGAAAGGGTTGAAAGTTGATGACGTGGCTTGGAGTTGTGCATGCTGAAACCAAAAAACGTCTGGAGTTCTAATAAGTTATTAAATTTTTGAATTGCTGGTGTAACAGATGAGTTTTCATCCGAAACCCAGATACTTCGAAAGAGATTGTCCAGTTTGCACACGAAGTGCATCCAGTTTTTGCGGTTACCCTCTCTACTTTTTTGGACATGCTATGCGGGTGAAATGATGATACCATGCCAAGTTTCAACCTTTTCAGAGTTCATTTGTAGAGCTTTTCAATTGCAGGTCCATTTAGCTCAAAACAAATCAATAAATGCATTAAAAATAGCAAATTATGTCACAAAGGGTTGAAAGTTGATGATGTGGCTTTGAATGGTGCATGCTGAATGCAAAAAAAGTCCAGAGTTGTAATAAGTTATTAAAATTTTGAATTGCCGATGTAACATATGAGTTTTTGTCCGAAACCCTGATACTTCGAAAGAGATTGTCCAGTTTGTACACGATGTGCATCCAGTTTTTGCCGTGACGCTCTCTACTTTTTTGCACATGCTATGCGGGTGAAATGATGATACCATGCCAAGTTTCAACCTTTTCAGAGTTCATATGTAGAGCTTTTCAATTTCAGGGCCATTTAGCTCAAAACAAATAAGTAAATGCATGAAAATAGCAAATTATGTCAGAAAGGGTTGAAAGTTGATGACGTGGCTTTGAATGTTGCATGCTGGATGCAAAAAACATCCGGAGTTGTAATAAGTTATTAAAATTTTGAATTGCCGGTGTAACAGATGAGTTTTCGTCTGAAACCCTGATACTTCGAAAGAGATTGTCCAGTTTGCACACGAAGTGCATCCAGTTTTTGCGGTGACCCTCTCTCCTTTTTTGCACATGCTATGCGGGTGAAATGAGGATACCTTGAGAAGTTTCAACCTTTTCAGAGTTCATTTGTAGAGCTTTTCAATGTCAGGGCCATTTAGCTCAAAACAAATCAGTAAATGCATTAAAAATAGCAAATTATGTCAGAAAGGGTTGAAAGTTGATGACGTGGCTTGGAGTTGTGCATGCTGAAACCAAAAAAGTCCAGAGTTGTAATAAGTTATTAAAATTTTGAATTGCTGGTGTAACAGATGAGTTTTCGTCCGAAACCCTGATACTTCGAAAGAGATTGTCCAGTTTGTACACGATGTGCATCCAGTTTTTGCCGTGACGCTGTCTACTTTTTTGCACATGCTATGCGGGTGAAATGATGATGCCATGCCAAGTTTCAACCTTTTCAGAGTTCATATGTAGAGCTTTTCAATTTCAGGGCCATTTAGCTCAAAAGAAATCAGTAAATGCATTAAAAATAGCAAATTATGTCAGAAAGGGTTGAAAGTTGATGATGTGGCTTTGAATGGTGCATGCTAAATGCAAAAAACGTCCGGAGTTGTAATAAGTTATTAAAATTTTGAATTGCCGGTGTAACAGATGAGTTTTCGTCCGAAACCCCGATACTTCGAAAGAGATTGTCCAGTTTGTACACGAAGTGCATCTAGTTTTTGCCGTGACCCTTTCAACTTTTTTGCACTTGTTATGCGGGTGAAATGATGATACCATGCCAAGTTTCAACCTTTTCAGAGTGCATTTGTAGAGCTTTTCAATTTCAGGGCCATTTAGCTCAAAACAAATGAGTAAATGCATTCAAAATAGCAAATTATGTCAGAAAGGGTTGAAAGTTGATGACGTGGCTTGGAGTTGTGCATGCTGAAACCAAAAAACGTCTGGAGTTCTAAGAAGTTATTAAAATTTTGAATTGCTGGTGTAACAGATGAGTTTTCATCCGAAACCCTGATACTTCGAAAGAGATTGTCCAGTTTGCACACGAAGTGCATCCAGTTTTTGCGGTTACCCTCTCTACTTTTTTGGACATGCTATGCGGGTGAAATGATGATACCATGCCAAGTTTCAACCTTTTCAGAGTTCATTTGTAGAGCTTTTCAATTGCAGGTCCATTTAGCTCAAAACAAATCGGTAAATGCATTAAAAAGAGCAAATTATGTCACAAAGGGTTGAAAGTTGATGATGTGGCTTTGAATGGTGCATGCTGAATGCAAAAAATGTCCAGAGTTGTAATAAGTTATTAAAATTTTGAATTGCCGATGTAACAGATGAGTTTTTGTCCGAAACCCTGATACTTCGAAAGAGATTGTCCAGTTTGTACACGATGTGCATCCAGTTTTTGCCGTGACGCTCTCTACATTTTTGCACATGCCATGCGGGTGAAATGATGATACCAAGCCAAGTTTCAACCTTTTCAGAGTTCATATGTAGAGCTTTTCAATTTCAGGGCCATTTAGCTCAAAACAAATCGGTAAATGCGTTAAAAATAGCAAATTATGTCAGAAAGGGTTGAAAGTTGATGACGTGGCTTGGAGTTGTGCATGCTGAAACCAAAAAACGTCTGGAGTTCTAAGAAGTTATTAAAATTTTGAATTGCTGGTGTAACAGATGAGTTTTCATCCGAAACCCTGATACTTCGAAAGAGATTGTCCAGTTTGCACACGAAGTGCATCCAGTTTTTGCGGTTACCCTCTCTACTTTTTTGGACATGCTATGCGGGTGAAATGATGATACCATGCCAAGTTTCAAACTTTTCAGAGTTCATTTGTAGAGCTTTTCAATTGCAGGTCCATTTACCTCAAAACAAATCAGTAAATGCATTAAAAATAGCAAATTATGTCACAAAGGGTTGAAAGTTGATGATGTGGCTTTGAATGGTGCATGCTGAATGCAAAAAAAGTCCAGAGTTGTAATAAGTTATTAAAATTTTGAATTGCCGGTGTAACAGATGTGTTTTCGTCCGAAACCCTGATATTTCGAAAGAGATTGTCCAGTTTGTACACGAAGTGCATCCAGGTTTTGCCGTGACCCTTTCAACTTTTTTGCACTTGTTATGCGGGTGAAATGATGATACCATGCCAAGTCTGAACCTTTTCAGAGTTCATTTGTAGAGCTTTTCAATTGCAGGGCCATTTATCTCAAAACAAATCAATAAAGGCATTAAAAATAGCAAATTATGTCACAAAGGGTTGAAACTTGATGATTTGGCTTTGAATGGTGCATGCTGAATGCAAAAAAAGGCCAGAGTTGTAATAAGTTATTAAAATTTTGAATTGCCGATGTAACAGATGAGTTTTTGTCCGAAACCCTGATACTTCGAAAGAGATTGTCCAGTTTGTACACGATGTGCATCCAGTTTTTGCCGTGACCCTCTCTACTTTTTTGCACAAGCTATGCGGGTGAAATGATGATACCATGCCAAGTTTCAACCTTTTCAGAGTTCATATGTAGAGCGTTTCAATTTCAGGGCCATTTAGCTCAAAACAAATCAGTAAATGCATTAAAAATAGCAAATTATATCAGAAAGGGTTGAAAGTTGATGACGTGGCTTTGAATGGGGCATGCTAAATGCAAAAAACGTCCGGAGTTGTAATAAGTTATTAAAATTTTGAATTGCTGGTGTAACAGATGAGTTTTTGTCCAAAACCCTGATACTTCGAAAGAGATTGTCCAGTTTGCACACGAAGTGCATACAGTTTTTGCGGTTACCCTCTCTACTTTTTTGCACTTGTTATGCGGGTGAAATGATGATACCATGCCAAGTTTCAACCTTTTCAGAGTTCATTTGTAGAGCCTTTCAATTTTAGGGCCATTTAGCTCAAAACAAATGATTAATGCATTAAAAATAGCAAATTATGTCAGAAAGGGTTGAAAGTTGATGACGTGGCTTGGAGTTGTGCATGCTGAAACCAAAAAACGTCTGGAGTTCTAATAAGTTATTAAATTTTTGAATTGCTGGTGTAACAGATGAGTTTTCATCCGAAACCCTGATACTTCGAAAGAGATTGTCCAGTTTGCACACGAAGTGCATACAGTTTTTGCGGTTACCCTCTCTACTTTTTTGCACTTGTTATGCGGGTGAAATGATGATACCATGCCAAGTTTCAACCTTTTCAGAGTTCATTTGTAGAGCCTTTCAATTTCAGGGCCATTTAGCTCAAAACAAATGAGTAAATGCATTAAAAATAGCAAATTATGTCAGAAAGGGTTGAAAGTTGATGACGTGGCTTGGAGTTGTGCATGCAGAAACCAAAAAACGCCTGGAGTTCTAATAAGTTATTAAAATTTTGAATTGCTGGTGTAACAGATGAGTTTTCATCCGAAACCCTGATACTTCGAAAGAGATTGTCCAGTTTGCACACGAAGTGCATCCAGTTTTTGCGGTTACCCTCTCTACTTTTTTGGACATGCTATGCGGGTGAAATGATGATACCATGCCAAGTTTCAACCTTTTCAGAGTTCATTTGTAGAGCTTTTCAATTGCAGGTCCATTTACCTCAAAACAAATCAGTAAATGCATTAAAAATAGCAAATTATGTCACAAAGGGTTGAAAGTTGATGATGTGGCTTTGAATGGTGCATGCTGAATGCAAAAAAAGTCCAGAGTTGTAATAAGTTATTAAAATTTTGAATTGCCGGTGTAACAGATGTGTTTTCGTCCGAAACCCTGATATTTCGAAAGAGATTGTCCAGTTTGTACACGAAGTGCATCCAGTTTTTGCCGTGACCCTTTCAACTTTTTTGCACTTGTTATGCGGGTGAAATGATGATACCATGCCAAGTCTGAACCTTTTCAGAGTTCATTTGTAGAGCTTTTCAATTGCAGGGCCATTTAGCTCAAAACAAATCAATAAATGCATTAAAAATAGCAAATTATGTCACAAAGGGTTGAAAGTTGATGATGTGGCTTTGAATGGTGCATGCTGAATGCAAAAAAAGTCCAGAGTTGTAATAAGTTATTAAAATTTTGAATTGCCGATGTAACAGATGAGTTTTTGTCCGAAACCCTGATACTTCGAAAGAGATTGTCCAGTTTGTACACGATGTGCATCCAGTTTTTGCCGTGACCCTCTCTACTTTTTTGCACATGCTATGCGGGTGAAATGATGATACCATGCCAAGTTTAAACCTTTTCAGAGTTCATATGTAGAGCGTTTCAATTTCAGGGCCATTTAGCTCAAAACAAATCAGTAAATGCATTAAAAATAGCAAATTATATCAGAAAGGGTTGAAAGTTGATGACGTGGCTTTGAATGGTGCATGCTAAATGCATAAAACGTCCGGAGTTGTAATAAGTTATTAAAATTTTGAATTGCTGGTGTAACAGATGAGTTTTTGTCCGAAACCCTGATACTTCGAAAGAGATTGTCCAGTTTGCACACCAAGTGCATACAGTTTTTGCGGTTACCCTCTCTACTTTTTTGCACTTGTTATGCGGGTGAAATGATGATACAATGCCAAGTTTCAACCTTTTCAGAGTTCATTTGTAGAGCCTTTCAATTTCAGGGCCATTTCGTTCAAAACAAATGATTAATGCATTAAAAATAGCAAATTATGTCAGAAAGGGTTGAAAGTTGATGACGTGGCTTGGAGTTGTGCATGCTGAAACCAAAAAACGTCTGGAGTTCTAATAAGTTATTAAATTTTTGAATTGCTGGTGTAACAGATGAGTTTTCATCCGAAACCCTGATACTTCGAAAGAGATTGTCCAGTTTGCACACGAAGTGCATCCAGTTTTTGCGGTTACCCTCTCTACTTTTTTGCACTTGTTATGCGGGTGAAATGGTGATACCATGCCAAGTCTGAACCTTTTCAGAGTTCATTTGTAGAGCTTTTCAATTGCAGGTCCATTTAGCTCAAAACAAATCAATAAATGCATTAAAAATAGCAAATTATGTCACAAAGGGTTGAAAGTTGATGATGTGGCTTTGAATGGTGCATGCTGAATGCAAAAAAAGTCCAGAGTTGTAATAAGTTATTAAAATTTTGAATTGCCGATGTAACATATGAGTTTTTGTCCGAAACCCTGATACTTCGAAAGAGATTGTCCAGTTTGTACACGATGTGCATCCAGTTTTTGCCGTGACGCTCTCTACTTTTTTGCACATGCTATGCGGGTGAAATGATGATACCATGCCAAGTTTCAACCTTTTCAGAGTTCATATGTAGAGCTTTTCAATTTCAGGGCCATTTAGCTCAAAACAAAAAAGTAAATGCATGAAAATAGCAAATTATGTCAGAAAGGGTTGAAAGTTGATGACGTGGCTTTGAATGTTGCATGCTGGATGCAAAAAACATCCGGAGTTGTAATAAGTTATTAAAATTTTGAATTGCCGGTGTAACAGATGAGTTTTCGTCTGAAACCCTGATACTTCGAAAGAGATTGTCCAGTTTGTACACGAAGTGCATCCAGTTTTTGCGGTGACCCTCTCTCCTTTTTTGCACATGCTATGCGGGTGAAATGAGGATACCTTGAGAAGTTTCAACCTTTTCAGAGTTCATTTGTAGAGCTTTTCAATGTCAGGGCCATTTAGCTCAAAACAAATCAGTAAATGCATTAAAAATAGCAAATTATGTCAGAAAGGGTTGAAAGTTGATGACGTGGCTTGGAGTTGTGCATGCTGAAACCAAAAAAGTCCAGAGTTGTAATAAGTTATTAAAATTTTGAATTGCTGGTGTAACAGATGAGTTTTCGTCCGAAACCCTGATACTTCGAAAGAGATTGTCCAGTTTGTACACGATGTGCATCCAGTTTTTGCCGTGACGCTCTCTACTTTTTTGCACATGCTATGCGGGTGAAATGATGATGCCATGCCAAGTTTCAACCTTTTCAGAGTTCATATGTAGAGCTTTTCAATTTCAGGGCCATTTAGCTCAAAAGAAATCAGTAAATGCATTAAAAATAGCAAATTATGTCAGAAAGGGTTGAAAGTTGATGATGTGGCTTTGAATGGTGCATGCTAAATGCAAAAAACGTCCGGAGTTGTAATAAGTTATTAAAATTTTGAATTGCCGGTGTAACAGATGAGTTTTCGTCCGAAACCCCGATACTTCGAAAGAGATTGTCCAGTTTGTACACGAAGTGCATCTAGTTTTTGCCGTGACCCTTTCAACTTTTTTGCACTTGTTATGCGGGTGAAATGATGATACCATGCCAAGTTTCAACCTTTTCAGAGTGCATTTGTAGAGCTTTTCAATTTCAGGGCCATTTAGCTCAAAACAAATGAGTAAATGCATTCAAAATAGCAAATTATGTCAGAAAGGGTTGAAAGTTGATGACGTGGCTTGGAGTTGTGCATGCTGAAACCAAAAAACGTCTGGAGTTCTAAGAAGTTATTAAAATTTTGAATTGCTGGTGTAACAGATGAGTTTTCATCCGAAACCCTGATACTTCGAAAGAGATTGTCCAGTTTGCACACGAAGTGCATCCAGTTTTTGCGGTTACCCTCTCTACTTTTTTGGACATGCTATGCGGGTGAAATGATGATACCATGCCAAGTTTCAACCTTTTCAGAGTTCATTTGTAGAGCTTTTCAATTGCAGGTCCATTTAGCTCAAAACAAATCGGTAAATGCATTAAAAAGAGCAAATTATGTCACAAAGGGTTGAAAGTTGATGATGTGGCTTTGAATGGTGCATGCTGAATGCAAAAAATGTCCAGAGTTGTAATAAGTTATTAAAATTTTGAATTGCCGATGTAACAGATGAGTTTTTGTCCGAAACCCTGATACTTCGAAAGAGATTGTCCAGTTTGTACACGATGTGCATCCAGTTTTTGCCGTGACGCTCTCTACTTTTTTGCACATGCCATGCGGGTGATATGATGATACCAAGCCAAGTTTCAACCTTTTCAGAGTTCATATGTAGAGCTTTTCAATTTCAGGGCCATTTAGCTCAAAACAAATCGGTAAATGCATTAAAAATAGCAAATTATGTCAGAAAGGGTTGAAAGTTGATGATGTGGCTTTGAATGGTGCATGCTAAATGCAAAAAACGTCCGGAGTTGTAATAAGTTATTAAAATTTTGAATTGCCGGTGTAACAGATGAGTTTTCGTCTGAAACCCTGATACTTCGAAAGAGATTGTCCAGTTTGTACACGAAGTGCATCTAGTTTTTGCTGTGACCCTTTCAACTTTTTTGCACTTGTTATGCGGGTGAAATGATGATACCATGCCAATTTTGAACCTTTTCAGAGTTCATTTGTAGAGCTTTTCAATTTCAGGGCCATTTAGCTCAAAACAAATGAGTAAATGCATTAAAAATAGCAAATTATCAGAAAGGGTTGAAAGTTGATGACGTGGCTTGGAGTTGTGCATGCTGAAATGAAAAAACGTCTGGAGTTCTAATAAGTTATTAAAATTTTGAATTGCTGGTGTAACAGATGAGTTTTCATCCGAAACCCTGATACTTCGAAAGAGATTGTCCAGTTTGCACACGAAGTGCATCCAGTTTTTGCGGTTACCCTCTCTACTTTTTTGGACATGCTATGCGGGTGAAATGATGATACCATGCCAAGTTTCAACCTTTTCAGAGTTCATTTGTAGAGCTTTTCAATTGCAGGTCCATTTACCTCAAAACAAATCGGTAAATGCATTAAAAATAGCAAATTATGTCACAAAGGGTTGAAAGTTGATGATGTGGCTTTGAATGGTGCATGCTGAATGCAAAAAAAGTCCAGAGTTGTAATAAGTTATTAAAATTTTGAATTGCCGGTGTAACAGATGTGTTTTCGTCCGAAACCCTGATACTTCGAAAGAGATTGTCCAGTTTGTACACGAAGTGCATCCAGTTTTTGTCGTGACCCTTTCAACTTTTTTGCACTTGTTATGCGGGTGAAATGATGATACCATGCCAAGTCTGAACCTTTTCAGAGTTCATTTGTAGAGCTTTTCAATTGCAGGGCCATTTAGCTCAAAACAAATCAATAAATGCATTAAAAATAGCAAATTATGTCACAAAGGGTTGAACGTTGATGATGTGGCTTTGAATGGTGCATGCTGAATGCAAAAAAAGTCCAGAGTTGTAATAAGTTATTAAAATTTTGAATTGCCGATGTAACAGATGAGTTTTTCTCCGAAACCCTGATACTTCGAAAGAGATTGTCCAGTTTGTACACGATGTGCATCCAGTTTTTGCCGTGACGCTCTCTACTTTTTTGCACATGCTATGCGGGTGAAATGATGATACCATGCCAAGTTTCAACCTTTTCAGAGTTCATATGTAGAGCTTTTCAATTTTAGGGCCATTTAGCTCAATACAAATCAGTAAATGCATTAAAAATACCAAATTATGTCAGAAAGGGTTGAAAGTTGATGATGTGGCTTTGAATGGTGCATGCTAAATGCAAAAAACGTCCGGAGTTGTAATAAGTAATTAAAAGTTTGAATTGCCGGTGTAACAGATCTGTTTTTGTCCGAAACCCTGATACTTCGAAAGAGATTGTCCAGTTTGTACACGAAGTGCATCCAGTTTTTGCCATGACCCTCTCTACTTTTTTGAACATGCTATGTGGATGAAATGATGATACCATGCCAAGTTTCAACCTTTTCAGAGTTCATATGTAGAGCTTTACAATTTCAGGGCCATTTAGCTCAAAACAAATCAGTAAATGCATGAAAATAGCAAATTATGTCAGAAAGGGTTGAAAGTTGATGACGTGGTTTTGAATGTTGCATGCTGGATGCAAAAAACGTCGGGAGTTGTAATAAGTTATTAAAATTTTGAATTGCCGGTGTAACAGATGAGTTTTCGTCTGAAACCCTGATACTTCAAAAGAGATTGTCATGTTTGCACACGAAGTGCATCCAGTTTTTGCGCTGACCCTCTCTCCTTTTTTACACATGCTATGGGGGTGAAATGATGATACCTTGAGAAGTTTCAACCTTTTCAGAGTTCATTTGTAGAACTTTTCAATGTCAGGGCCATTTAGCTCAAAACAAATCAGTAAATGCATTAAAAATAGCAAATTATGTTAGAAAGGGTAGAAAGTTGATGACGTGGCTTTGAATTGTGCATGCTGAATGCAAAAAACGTCCGGAGTTGTAATAAGTTATTAAAATTTTGAATTGCCGGCGTAACAGATGAGTTTTCGTCCGAAACCCGGATACTTCGAAAGAGATTGTCCATTTTGTACACGAAGTGCATCCAGTTTTTGCCATGACCCTCTCTACTTTTTTGCACATGCTATGCGGATGAAATGATGATACCATTCCAAGTTTCAACATTTTCAGAGTTCATTTGTAGAGCTTTTCAATTTCAGGGCCATTTAGCTCAAAACAAATCGGTAAATGCATGAAAAATAGCAAATTATGTCGGAAAGTGTTGAAAGTTGATGACGCGGTTTTGAATGGAGCATGCTGAATGGAAAAAACG
This sequence comes from Aegilops tauschii subsp. strangulata, assembly GCF_002575655.3. Lineage (NCBI taxonomy): Eukaryota > Viridiplantae > Streptophyta > Magnoliopsida > Poales > Poaceae > Aegilops > Aegilops tauschii. The sequence continues at coordinate 104,445 of NW_027332555.1, forward strand.
TCCGGAGTTGTAATAAGTTATTAAAATTTTGAATTGCCGGTGTAACAGATGAGTTTTCGTCCGAAACCCTGATACTTCGAAAGAGAACGTCCAGTTGGTACACGAAGTGCATCTAGTTTTTGGCGTGACCTTTTCAACATTTTTGCACTTGCTATGCGGGTGAAATGATGATACCATGCCAAGTTTCAAACTTTTCAGAGTTCATTTGTAGAGCTTTTCAATTTCAGGGCCATTTAGCTCAAAACAAATCAGTAAATGCATTCAAAATAGCAAATTATTTCAGAAAGGGTTGAAAGTTGATGACGTGGCTTGGAGTTGTGCATGCTGAATGCAAAAAACGTCCGGAGTTCTAATAAGTTATTAGAATTTTGAATTGCCGGTGTAAGAGATGAGTTTTCGTCCGAAACCCTGATACTTCGAAACAGATTGTCCAGTTTGCACACGTAGTGCATCCAGTTTTTGCCATGACCCTCTCTACTTTTTTGCACATGCTATGCGGATGAAATGATGATACCATTCCAAGTTTCATCCTTTTCAGAGTTCATTTGTAGAGCTTTTCAATTTCAGGGCCATTTAGCTCAAAACAAATCGATAAATGCATGAAAAATAGCAAATTATATCGGAAAGGGTTGAAATTTGATGACGCGGTTTTGAATGGAGCATGCTGAATGGAAAAAACGTCCGGAGTTGTAATAAGTTATTAAAATTTTGAATTGCTGGTGTAACAGATGAGTTTTCGTCCGAAACCCTGATACTTCGAAAGAGAACGTCCAGTTGGTACACGAAGTGCATCTAGTTTTTGCTGTGCCCTTTTCAACTTTTTTGCACTTGCTATGCGGGTGAAATGATGATACCATGCCAAGTTTCAAACTTTTCAGAGTTCATTTGTAGAGCTTTTCAATTTCAGGGCCATTTAGCTCAAAACAAATCAGTAAATGCATTAAAAATAGCCAATTATTTCAGAAAGGGTTGAAAGTTGATGACGTGGCTTGGAGTTGTGCATGCTGAATGCAAAAAAGTCCGGATTTCTAATAAATTATTAAAATTTTGAATTGCCGGTGTAACAGATGAGTTTTCGTCCGAAACCCTGATACTTCGAAAGAGATTGTCCAGTTCGCACACGAAGTGCATCTAGTTTTTGCGGTTACCCTCTCTACTTTTTTGGACATGCTATGTGGGTGAAATGATGATACCATGCCAAGTTTCAACCTTTTTAGAGTTCATTTGTAGAGCTTTTCAATTGCAGGTCCATTTAGCTCAAAACAAATCAGTAAATGCATTAAAAATAGCAAATTATGTCACAAAGGGTTGAATGTTGATGATGTGGCTTTGAATGGTGCATGCTGAATGCAAAAAAAGTCCAGAGTTGTAATAAGTTATTAAAAATTTGAATTGCCGATGTAACAGATGAGTTTTCGTCCGAAACCCTGATACTTCGCAAGAGATTGTCCAGTTTGCGCACGAAGTGCATCCAGTATTTACGGTTACCCTCTCTACTTTTTGACATGCTATGTGGGTGAAATGATGATACCATGCCAAGTTTCAACCTTTTTAGAGTTCATTTGTAGAGCTTTTCAATTGCAGGTCCATTTAGCTCAAAACAAATCAGTAAATACATTGAAAATAGCAAATTATGTCAGAAAGGGTTGAAAGTTGATGACGTGGCTTTGAATGGTGCATGGTGAATGCAAAAAAAGTCCAGAGTTGTAATAAGTTATTAAAAATTTGAATTGCCGATGTAACATATGAGTTTTTGTCCGAAACCCTGATACTTCGAAAGAGATTGTCCAGTTTGTACACGAAGTGCATCCAGTTTTTGCCGTGACCCTCTCTACTTTTTTGCACATGCTATGCGGGTGAAATTGTGATACCATGCCAAGTTTCAACCTTTTCAGAGTTCATATGTAGAGCTTTTCAATTTCAGGGCCATTTAGCTCAAAACAAATCAGTAAATGCATTAAAAATAGCAAATTATGTCAGAAAGGGTTGAAAGTTGATGATGTGGCTTTGAATGGTACATGCTGAATGCAAAAAAAGTCCGGAGTTGTAATAAGTTATTAAAATTTTGAATTGCCGGTGTAACAGATGAGTTTTCGTCTGAAACCCTGATACTTCGAAAGAGATTGTCCAGTTTGCACACGAAGTGCATCCAGTTTTTGCGGTGACCATCTCTCCTTTTTTGCACATGCTATGCGGGTGAAATGATGATGCCTTGAGAAGTTTCAACCTTTTCAGAGTTCATTTGTAGAGCTTTTCAATGTCAGGGCCATTTAGCTGAAAACAAATCAGTAAATGCATTAAAAATAGCAAATTATGTTAGAAAGGGTTGAAAGTTGATGACGTGGCTTTGAATTGTGCATGCTGAATGCAAACAACGTCCGGAGTTGTAATAAGTTATTGAAATTTTGAATTGCCGGTGTAACAGATGAGTTTTCGTCCGAAACCCTGATACTTCGAAAGAGATTGTCCAGTTTGTACACGAAGTGCATCCAGTTTTTGCCATGACCCTCTCTACTTTTTTGCACATGCTATGCTGGTGAAATGATGATACCTTGCCAAGTTTCAACCTTTTCAGAGTTCATTTGTAGAGCTTTTCAATTTCAGGGCCATTTAGCTCAAAACAAATCGGTAAATGCATGAAAAATAGCAAATTATGTCCGAAAGGGTTGAAAGTTGATGACACGGTTTTGAATGGGGAATGGAAAAAACGTCCGGAGTTGTAATAAGTTATTAAAATTTTGAATTGCCGGTGTAACAGATGAGTTTTTGTCCGAAACCCTGATACTTCGAAAGAGATTGTCCAGTTGGTACACGAAGTGCATCTAGTTTTTGCCGTGACCCTTTCAAGTTTTTTGCACTTGCTATGCCGGTGCAATGAGGATACCATGCCAAGTTTCAAACTTTTCAGAGTTCATTCGTAGAGCTTTTCAATTTCAGGGCCATTTAGCTCAAAACAAATCACTAAATGCATTAAAAGTAGCAAATTATGTCAGAAAGGGTTGAAAGTTGATGACGTGGCTTGGAGTTGTGCATGCTGAATGCAAAAAACGTCCGGAGTTCTAATAAGTTATTAAAATTTTGAATTGCCGGTGTAACAGATGAGTTTTCGTCCGAAACCCTGATACTTCGAAAGAGATTGTCCAGTTTGCACACGAAGTGCATACAGTTTTTGCGGTTACCCTCTCTACTTTTTTGGACATGCTATGTGGGTGAAATGATGATACCATGCCAAGTTTCAACCTTTTCAGAGTTCATTTGTAGAGCTTTCCAATTGCAGGTCCATTTAGCTCAAAACAAATCAGTAAATGCATTAAAAATAGCAAATTATGTCACAAAGGGTTGAAAGTTGATGATGTGGCTTTGAATGGTGCATGCTGAATGCAAAAAAAGTCCAGAGTTGTAATAAGTTATTAAAATTTTGAATTGCCGATGTAACAGATGAGTTTTTGTCCGAAACCCTGATACTTCGAAAGAGATTGTCCAGTTTGTACACGATGTGCATCCAGTTTTTGCCGTGACGCTCTCTTCTTTTTTGCACATGCTATGCGGGTGAAATGATGATACCATGCCAAGTTTCAACCTTTTGAGAGTTCATATGTAGAGCTTTTCAATTTTAGGGCCATTTAGCTCAAAACAAATCAGTAAATGCATTAAAAATAGCAAATTATGCCAGAAAGGGTTGAAAGTTGATGATGTGGCTTTGAATGGTGCATGCTAAATGCAAAAAAGTCCGGAGTTGTAATAAGTAATTAAAATTTTGAATTGCCGGTGTAACATATCTGTTTTCGTCCGAAACCCTGATACTTCGAAAGAGATTGTCCAGTTTGTACACGAAGTGCATCCAGTTTTTGCCATGACCCTCTCTACTTTTTTGAACATGCTATGTGGATGAAATGATGATACCATGCCAAGTTTCAACCTTTTCAGAGTTCATATGTAGAGCTTTTCAATTTCAGGGCCATTTAGCTCAAAACAAATCAGTAAATGCATGAAAATAGCAAATTATGTCAGAAAGGGTTGAAAGTTGATGATGTGGCTTTGAATGTTGCATGCTGGATGCAAAAAACGTCCGGAGTTGTAATAAGTTATTAAAATTTTGAATTGCCGGTGTAACAGATGAGTTTTCGTCTAAAACCCTGATACTTCAAAAGAGATTGCCATGTTTGCACACGAAGTGCATCCAGTTTTTGCGCTGACCCTCTCTCCTTTTTTACACATGCTATGGGGGTGAAATGATGATACCTTGAGAAGTTTCAACCTTTTCAGAGTTCATTTGTAGAGCTTTTCAATGTCAGGGCCATTTAGCTCAAAACAAATCAGTAAATGCATTAAAAATAGCAAATTATGTTAGAAAGGGTAGAAAGTTGATGACGTGGCTTTGAATTGTGCATGCTGAATGCAAAAAACGTCCGGAGTTGTAATAAGTTATTAAAATTTTGAATTGCCGGCATAACAGATGAGTTTCCGTCCGAAACCCTGATACTTCGAAAGAGATTGTCCATTTTGTACACGAAGTGCATCCAGTTTTTGCCATGACCCTCTCTACTTTTTTGCACATGCTATGCGGATGAAATGATGATACCATTCCAAGTTTCAACCTTTTCAGAGTTCATTTGTAGAGCTTTTCTATTTCAGGGCCATTTAGCTCAAAACAAATCGGTAAATGCATGAAAAATAGCAGATTATGTCGGAAAGTGTTGAAAGTTGATGACGCGGTTTTGAATGGACCATGCTGAATGGAAAAAACGTCCGGAGTTGTAATAAGTTATTAAAATTTTGAATTGCCGGTGTAACAGATGAGTTTTCGTCCGAAACCCTGATACTTCGAAAGAGAACGTCCAGTTGGTACACGAAGTGCATCTAGTTTTTGCCGTGACCTTTTCAACTTTTTTGCACTTGCTATGCGGGTGAAATGATGATACCATGCCATGTTTCAAACTTTTCTGAGTTCATTTGTAGAGCTTTTCAATTTCAGGGCCATTTAGCTCAAAACAAATCAGTAAATGCATTCAAAATAGCAAATTATTTCAGAAAGGGTTGAAAGTTGATGACGTGGCTTGGAGTTGTGCATGCTGAATGCAAAAAACGTCCGGAGTTCTAATAAGTTATTAAAATTTTGAATTGCCGGTGTAAGAGATGAGTTTTCGTCCGAAACCCTGATACTTCGAAACAGATTGTCCAGTTTGCACACGAAGTGCATCCAGTTTTTGCCATGACCCTCTCTACTTTTTTGCACATGCTATGCGGATGAAATGATGATACCATTCCAAGTTTCATCCTTTTCAGAGTTCATTTGTAGAGCTTTTCAATTTCAGGGCCATTTAGCTCAAAACAAATCGATAAATGCATGAAAAATAGCAAATTATGTCGAAAAGGGTTGAAATTTGATGACGCGGTTTTGAATGGAGCATGCTGAATGGAAAAAACGTCCGGAGTTGTAATAAGTTATTAAAATTTTGAATTGCCGGTGTAACAGATGAGTTTTCGTCCGAAACCCTGATACTTCGAAAGAGAACGTCCAGTTGGTACACGAAGTGCATCTAGTTTTTGCTGTGCCCTTTTCAACTTTTTTGCACTTGCTATGCGGGTGAAATGATGATACCATGCCAAGTTTCAAACTTTTCAGAGTTCATTTGTAGAGCTTTTCAATTTCAGGGCTATTTAGCTCAAAACAAATCAGTAAATGCATTAAAAATAGCCAATTATTTCAGAAAGGGTTGAAAGTTGATGACGTGGCTTGGAGTTGTGCATGCTGAATGCAAAAAACGTCCGGAGTTCTAATAAATTATTAAAATTTTGAATTGCCGGTGTAACAGATGAGTTTTCGTCCGAAACCCTGATACTTCGAAAGAGATTGTCCAGTTCGCACACGAAGTGCATCCAGTTTTTGCGGTTACCCTCTCTACTTTTTTGGACATGCTATGCGGATGAAATGATGATACCTTGAGAAGTTTCAACCTTTTCAGAGTTCATTTGTAGAGCTTTTCAATGTCAGGGCCATTTAGCTCAAAACAAATCAGTAAATGCATTAAAAATAGCAAATTATGTTAGAAAGGGTAGAAAGTTGATGACGTGGCTTTGAAAGATGCATGCTGAATGCAAAAAACGTCCGGAGTTGTAATAAGTTATTAAAATTTTGAATTGCCAGCGTAACAGATGAGTTTTCGTCCGAAACCCTGATACTTCGAAAGAGATTGTCCATTTTGTACACGAAGTGCATCCAGTTTTTGCCATGACCCTCTCTACTTTTTTGCACATGCTATGCGGATGAAATGACGATACCATTCCAAGTTTCAACCTTTTCAGAGTTCATTTGTAGAGCTTTTCAATTTCAGGGCCATTTAGCTCAAAACAAATCGGTAAATGCATGAAAAATAGCAGATTATGTCGGAAAGTGTTGAAAGTTGATGACGCGGTTTTGAATGGACCATGCTGAATGGAAAAAACGTCCGGAGTTGTAATAAGTTATTAAAATTTTGAATTGCCGGTGTAACAGATGAGTTTTCGTCCGAAACCCTGATACTTCGAAAGAGAACGTCCAGTTGGTACACGAAGTGCATCTAGTTTTTGCCGTGACCTTTTCAACTTTTTTGCACTTGCTATGCGGGTGAAATGATGATACCATGCCAAGTTTCAAACTTTTCAGAGTTCATTTGTAGAGCTTTTCAATTTCAGGGCCATTTAGCTCAAAACAAATCAGTAAATGCATTCAAAATAGCAAATTATTTCAGAAAGGGTTGAAAGTTGATGACGTGGCTTGGAGTTGTGCATGCTGAATGCAAAAAACGTCCGGAGTTCTAATAAGTTATTAAAATTTTGAATTGCCGGTGTAAGAGATGAGTTTTCGTCCGAAACCCTGATACTTCGAAACAGATTGTCCAGTTTGCACACGAAAAGCATCCAGTTTTTGCCATGACCCTCTCTACTTTTTTGCACATGCTATGCGGATGAAATGATGATACCATTCAAGGTTTCATCCTTTTCAGAGTTCATTTGTAGAGCTTTTCAATTTCAGGGCCATTTAGCTTAAAAAAAAGTAAATTCATTAAAAATAGCAAGTTATGTCACAAAGGGTTGAAAGTTGATGATGTGGCTTTGAATGGTGCATGCTGAATGGAAAAAAAGTCCAGAGTTGTAATAAGTTATTAAAATTTTGAATTGCCGATGTAACAGATGAGTTTTTGTCCGAAACCCTGATACTTCGAAAGAGATTGTCCAGTTTGTACACGATGTGCATCCAGTTTTTGCCGTGACCCTCTCTACTTTTTTGCACATGCTATGTGGATGAAATGATGATACCATGCCAAGTTTCAACCTTTTCAGAGTTCATTTGTAGAGCTTTTCAATTTCAGGGCCACTTAGCTCAAAACAAATCAGTAAATGCATGAAAAATAGCAAATTATGTCAGAAAGGGTTGAAAGTTGATGACGTGGCTTTGAATGGTGCATGTTGAATGCAAAAAACGTCCGCAGTTGTAATAAGTTATTAAAATTTTGAATTGCCGGTGTAACAGATGAGTTTTCGTCTGAAATCCTGATACTTCGAAAGAGATTGTCCAGTTTGTACACGAAGTGCATCCAGTTTTTGCCATGACCCTCCCTACTTTTTTGCACATGCAATGCGGATGAAATGATGATACCATGCCAAGTCTCAACCTTTTCAGAGTTCATTTGTAGAGCTTTTCAATTTCAGGTGCATTTAGCTCAAAGCAAATCAGTAAATGCATTAAAAATAGCAAATTATGTCAAAAAGGGTTGAAAGTGGATGACGTGGCTTTGAATGTTGCATGCTGGATGCGAAAAACGTCCGGAGTTGTAATAAGTTATTAAAATTTTGAATTGCTGGTGTAACAGATGAGTTTTCGTCTGAAACCCTGATACTTCAAAAGAGATTGTCCAGTTTGCACACGAAGTGCATCCAGTTTTTGCGCTGACCCTCTCTCCTTTTTTGCACATGCTATGGGGTGAAATGATGATATCATTCCAAGTTTCAACCTTTTCAGAGTTCATTTGTACAGCTTTTCAATTTCAGGGCCATTTAGCTCAAAACAAATCAGTAAATGCATGAAAAATAGCAAATTATGTCGGAAAGGGTTGATTGTTGATGACACGGTTTTGAATGGAGCATGCCGAATGGAAAAAACGTCCGGAGTTGTAAAAAGTTATTAAAATTTTGAATTGCCGGTGTAACAGATGAGTTTTCGTCCGAAACCCTGATACTTCGAAAGAGATTGTCCAGTTTGCACACGAAGTGCATCCAGTTTTTCCGGTTACCCTCTCTACTTTTTTGGACATGCTATGTGGGTGAAATGATGATACCATGCGAAGTTTCAACCTTTTAAGAGTTCATTTGTAGGGCTTTTCAATTGCAGGTCCATTTAGCTCAAAAAAAGTAAATTCATTAAAAATAGCAAGTTATGTCACAAAGGGTTGAAAGTTGATGATGTGGCTTTGAATGGTGCATGCTGAATGGAAAAAAAGTCCAGAGTTGTAATAAGTTATTAAAATTTTGAATTGCCGATGTAACAGATGAGTTTTTGTCCGAAACCCTGATACTTCGAAAGAGATTGTCCAGTTTGTACACGATGTGCATCCAGTTTTTGCCGTGACCCTCTCTACTTTTTTGCACATGCTATGTGGATGAAATGATGATACCATGCCAAGTTTCAACCTTTTCAGAGTTCATTTGTAGAGCTTTTCAATTTCAGGGCCACTTAGCTCAAAACAAATCAGTAAATGCATGAAAAATAGCAAATTATGTCAGAAAGGGTTGAAAGTTGATGACGTGGCTTTGAATGGTGCATGTTGAATGCAAAAAACGTCCGCAGTTGTAATAAGTTATTAAAATTTTGAATTGCCGGTGTAACAGATGAGTTTTCGTCTGAAATCCTGATACTTCGAAAGAGATTGTCCAGTTTGTACACGAAGTGCATCCAGTTTTTGCCATGACCCTCCCTACTTTTTTGCACATGCAATGCGGATGAAATGATGATACCATGCCAAGTCTCAACCTTTTCAGAGTTCATTTGTAGAGCTTTTCAATTTCAGGTGCATTTAGCTCAAAGCAAATCAGTAAATGCATTAAAAATAGCAAATTATGTCAAAAAGGGTTGAAAGTTGATGACGTGGCTTTGAATGTTGCATGCTGGATGCGAAAAACGTCCGGAGTTGTAATAAGTTATTAAAATTTTGAATTGCTGGTGTAACAGATGAGTTTTCGTCTGAAACCCTGATACTTCAAAAGAGATTGTCCAGTTTGCACACGAAGTGCATCCAGTTTTTGCGCTGACCCTCTCTCCTTTTTTGCACATGCTATGGGGTGAAATGATGATATCATTCCAAGTTTCAACCTTTTCAGAGTTCATTTGTACAGTTTTCAATTTCAGGGCCATTTAGCTCAAAACAAACCAGTAAATGCATGAAAAATAGCAAATTATGTCGGAAAGGGTTGATTGTTGATGACACGGTTTTGAATGGAGCATGCCGAATGGAAAAAACGTCCGGAGTTGTAAAAAGTTATTAAAATTTTGAATTGCTGGTGTAACAGATGAGTTTTCGTCCGAAACCCTGATACTTCGAAAGAGATTGTCCAGTTTGCACACGAAGTGCATCCAGTTTTTCCGGTTACCCTCTCTACTTTTTTGGACATGCTATGTGGGTGAAATGATGATACCATGCGAAGTTTCAACCTTTTAAGAGTTCATTTGTAGGGCTTTTCAATTGCAGGTCCATTTAGCTCAAAAAAAGTAAATTCATTAAAAATAGCAAGTTATGTCACAAAGGGTTGAAAGTTGATGATGTGGCTTTGAATGGTGCATGCTGAATGGAAAAAAAGTCCAGAGATGTAATAAGTTATTAAAATTTTGAATTGCCGATGTAACAGATGAGTTTTTGTCCGAAACCCTGATACTTCGAAAGAGATTGTCCAGTTTGTACACGATGTGCATCCAGTTTTTGCCGTGACCCTCTCTACTTTTTTGCACATGCTATGTGGATGAAATGATGATACCATGCCAAGTTTCAACCTTTTCAGAGTTCATTTGTAGAGCTTTTCAATTTCAGGGCCACTTAGCTCAAAACAAATCAGTAAATGCATGAAAAATAGCAAATTATGTCAGAAAGGGTTGAAAGTTGATGACGTGGCTTTGAATGGTGCATGTTGAATGCAAAAAACGTCCGCAGTTGTAATAAGTTATTAAAATTTTGAATTGCCGGTGTAACAGATGAGTTTTCGTCTGAAATCCTGATACTTCGAAAGAGATTGTCCAGTTTGTACACGAAGTGCATCCAGTTTTTGCCATGACCCTCCCTACTTTTTTGCACATGCAATGCGGATGAAATGATGATACCATGCCAAGTCTCAACCTTTTCAGAGTTCATTTGTAGAGCTTTTCAATTTCAGGTCCATTTAGCTCAAAGCAAATCAGTAAATGCATTAAAAATAGCAAATTATGTCAAAAAGGGTTGAAAGTTGATGACGTGGCTTTGAATGTTGCATGCTGGATGCGAAAAACGTCCGGAGTTGTAATAAGTTATTAAAATTTTGAATTGCTGGTGTAACAGATGAGTTTTCGTCTGAAACCCTGATACTTCAAAAGAGATTGTCCAGTTTGCACACGAAGTGCATCCAGTTTTTGCGCTGACCCTCTCTCCTTTTTTGCACATGCTATGGGGGTGAAATGATGATATCATTCCAAGTTTCAACCTTTTCAGAGTTCATTTGTACAGCTTTTCAATTTCAGGGCCATTTAGCTCAAAACAAATCAGTAAATGCATGAAAAATAGCAAATTATGTCGGAAAGGGTTGAATGTTGATGACACGGTTTTGAATGGAGCATGCCGAATGGAAAAAACGTCCGGAGTTGTAATAAGTTATTAAAATTTTGAATTGCCGGTGTAACAGATGAGTTTTCGTCCGAAACCCTGATACTTCGAAAGAGATTGTCCAGTTTGCACACGAAGTGCATCCAATTTTTCCGGTTACCCTCTCTACTTTTTTGGACATGCTATGTGGGTGAAATGATGATACCATGCCAAGTTTCAACCTTTTAAGAGTTCATTTGTAGAGCTTTTCAATTTCAGGGCCACTTAGCTGAAAATAAATCAGTAAATGCATGAAAAATAGCAAATTATGTCAGAAAGGGTTGAAAGTTGATGATGTGGCTTTGGATGGTGCATGCTGAATGCAAAAAACGTCCGGAGTTGTAATAAGTTATTAAAATTTTGAATTGCCGGTGTAACAGATGAGTTTACGTCTGAAACCCTGATACTTCGAAAGAGATTGTCCAGTTTGTACACGAAGTGCATCCAGTTTTGCCATGACCCTCTCTACTTTTTTGCACATGCTATGCGGATGAAATGATGATACCATTCCAAGTTTCAAACTTTTCAGAGTTCATTTGTAGAGCTTTTCAATTTCATGGCCATTTAGCTCAAAACAAATCGGTAAATGCATGGAAAATAGCAAATTCTGTCGGAAAGGGTTGAAAGTTGATGACGCGGTTTTGAATGGAGCATGCTGAATGGAAAAAACATCTAGAGTTGTAATAAGTTATTAAAATTTTGGATTGCCGGTGTAACAGATGAGTTTTCGTCCGAAACCCTGATACTTCGAAAGAGATCGTCCAGTTGGTACACGAAGTGCATCTAGTTCTTGCCGTGACCCTTTCAACTTTTTTGCACTTGCTATGCGGGTGAAATGATGATACCATGCCAAGTTTCAAACTTTTCAGAGTTCATTAGTAGAGCTTTTCAATTTCAGGGCCATTTAGCTAAAAAAATCAGCAAATGCATTAAAAATAGCAAATTATGTCAGAAAGGGTTGAAAATTGATGATGTGGCTTGGAGTTGTTCATGCTGAATGCAAAAAACGTTCGGAGTTCTAATAAGTTATTAAAATTTTGAATTGCCGGTGTAACAGATGAGTTGTCGCCCGAAACCCTGATACTTCGAAAGAGATTGTCCAGTTAGCACACGAAGCGTATCCAGTTTTTGCGGTTGCCCTGTCTACTTTTTTGGACATGCTATGTGGGTGAAATGATGATACCATGCCAAGTTTCAACCTTTTCAGAGTTCATTTGTAGGGTTTTTCAATTGCAGGTCCATTTAGCTCAAAAAAATCAGTAAATTCATTAAAAATAGCAAGTTATGTCACAAAGGGTTGAAAGTTGATGATGTGGCTTTGAATGGTGCATGCTGAATACAAAAAAAGTCCAGAGTTGTAATAAGTTATTAAAATTTTGAATTGCCGATGTAACAGATGAGTTTTTGTCCAAAACCCTGATACTTCGAAAGAGATTGTCCAGTTTGTACACGATGTGCATCCAGTTTTTGCCGTGACCCTCTCTACTTTTTTGCACATGCTATGTGGATGAAATGATGATACCATGCCAAGTTTCAACCTTTTCAGAGTTCATTTGTAGAGCTTTTCAATTTCAGGGCCACTTAGCTCAAAACAAATCAGTAAATGCATGAAAAATAGCAAATTATGTCAGAAAGGGTTGAAAGTTGATGACGTGGCTTTGAATGGTGCATGTTGAATGCAAAAAACGTCCGCAGTTGTAATAAGTTATTAAAATTTTGAATTGCCAGTGTAACAGATGAGTTTTCGTCTGAAATCCTGATACTTCGAAAGAGATTGTCCAGTTTGTACACGAACTGCATCCAGTTTTTGCCATGACCCTCCCTACTTTTTTGCACATGCAATGCGGATGAAATGATGATACCATGCCAAGTCTCAACCTTTTCAGAGTTCATTTGTAGAGCTTTTCAATTTCAGGTCCATTTAGCTCAAAGCAAATCAGTAAATGCATTAAAAATAGCAAATTATGTCAAAAAGGGTTGAAAGTTGATGACGTGGCTTTGAATGTTGCATGCTGGATGCAAAAAACGTCCGGAGTTGTAATAAGTTATTAAAATTTTTAATTGCTGGTGTAACAGATGAGTTTTCGTCTGAAACCCTGATACTTCAAAAGAGATCGTCCAGTTGGTACACGAAGTGCATCTAGTTTTTGCCGTGACCTTTTCAACTTTTTTGTACTTGCTATGCGGGTGAAATGATGATACCATGCCAAGTTTCAAACTTTTCAGAGTTCATTTGTAGAGCTTTTCAATTTCAGGGCCATTTAGCTCAAACCAAATCAGTAAATGCATTAAAATAGCAAATTATTTCAGAAAGGGTTGAAAGTTGATGACGTGGCTTGGAGTTGTGCATGCTGAATGCAAAAAACGTCCGGAGTTCTAATTAGTTATTAAAATTTTGAATTGCCGGTGTAACAGATGAGTTTTCGTCCAAAACCCTGATACTTCGAAAGAGATTGTCCAGTTTGCACACTAAGTGCATCCAGTTTTTGTGGTTACCCTCTCTACTTTTTTGGACATGCTATGTGGGTGAAATGATGGTACCATGCCAAGTTTCAACCTTTTCAGAGTTCATTTGTAGAGCTTTTCAATTGCAGGTCCATTTAGCTCAAAACAAATCAGTAAATGCATTAAAAATAGCAAATTATGTCACAAAGGGTTGAAAGTTGATGATGTGGCTTTGAATGGTGCATGCTGAATGCAAAAAACATCCGGAGTTGTAATAAATTATTAAAATTTTGAATTGCCGGTGTAACAGATGAGTTTTCGTCTGAAACCCTGATACTTCGAAAGAGATTGTCCAGTTTGTACACGAAGTGCATCCAGTTTTTGCCATGACCCTCCCTACTTTTTTGCACATGCTATGCGGATGAAATGATGATACCATGCCAAGTCTCAACCTTTTCAGAGTTCATTTGTAGAGCTTTTCAATTTCAGGTCCATTTAGCTCAAGGCAAATCAGTAAATGCATTAAAAATAGCAAATTATGTCAAAAAGGGTTGAAAGTTGATGACGTGGCTTTGAATGTTGCATGCTGGATGCAAAAAAACGTCCGGAGTTGTAATAAGTCATTAAAATTTTGAATTGCCGGTGTAACAGATGAGTTTTCGTCTGAAACCCTGATACTTCAAAAGAGATTGTCTAGTTTGCACACGAAGTGCATCCAGTTTTTGCGCTGACCCTCTCTCCTTTTTTGCACATGCTATGGGGGTGAAATGATGATACCTTGAGATGTTTCAACCTTTTCAGAGTTCATTTGTAGAGCTTTTCAATGTCAGGGCCATTTAGCTCAAAACAAATCAGTAAATGCATTAAAAATAGCAAATTATGTTAGAAAGGGCAGAAAGTTGATGACGTGGCTTTGAATTGTGCATGCTGAATGCAAAAAACGTCCGGAGTTGTAATAAGTTATTAAAATTTTGAATTGCCGGTGTAACAGATGAGTTTTCGTCCGAAACCCTGATACTTCGAAAGAGATTGTCCAGTTTTTACATGAAGTGCATCCAGTTTTTGCCATGACCCTCTCTAATTTTTTGCACATGCTATGCGGATGAAATGATGATACCATTCCAAGTTTCAACCTTTTCAGAGTTCATTTGTAGAGCTTTTCAATTTCAGGGCCATTTAGCTCAAAACAAATCGGTAAATGCATGAAAAATAGCAAATTATGTCACAAAGGGTTGAATGTTGATGATGTGGCTTTGAATGGTGCATGCTGAATGCAAAAAAAGTCCAGAGTTGTAATAAGTTATTAAAATTTTGAATTGCCGATGTAACAGATGAGTTTTTGTGCGAATCCCTGATACTTCGAAAGAGATTGTCCAGTTTGTACAAGATGTGCATCCAGTTTTTGCCGTACCGCTCTCTACTTTTTTGCACATGCTATGCGGGTGAAATTATGATACCATGCCAAGTTTCAACCTTTTCAGAGTTCATTTGTAGAGCTTTTCAATTTCAGGGCCATTTAGCTCAAAACAAATCGGTAAATGCATGAGAAATAGCAAATTATGTCGGAAAGGGTTGAAAGTTGATGACGCGGTTTTGAATGGAGCATGCCGAATGGAAAAAACGTCCGGAGTTGTAATAAGTTATTAAAATTTTGAATTGCCGGTGTAACAGATGAGTTTTCGTCCGAAACCCTGATACTTCGAAAGAGATCGTCCAGTTGGTCCACCAAGTGCACCTAGTTTTTGCCGTGACCTTTTCAACTTTTTTGTACTTGCTATGCGGGTGAAATGATAATATCATGCCAAGTTTCAAACTTTTCAGAGTTCATTTGTAGAGCTTTTCAATTTCAGGGCCATTTAGCTCAAACCAAATCAGTAAATGCATTAAAAATAGCAAATTATTTCAGAAAGGGTTGAAAGTTGATGACGTGGCTTGGATTTGTGCATGCTGAATGCAAAAAACGTCCGGAGTTCTAATAAGTTATTAAAATTTTGAATTGCCGGTGTAACAGATGAGTTTTCGTCCAAAACCCTGATACTTCGAAAGAGATTGTCCAGTTTGCACACGAAGTGCATCCAGTTTTTGCGGTTACCCTCTCTACTTTTTTGGACATGCTATGTGGGTGAAATGATGATACCATACCAAGTTTCAACGTTTTCAGAGTTCATTTGTAGAGCTTTTCAATTGCAGGTCCATTTAGCTCCAAACAAATCAGTAAATGCATTAAAAATAGCAAATTATGTCACAAAGGGTTGAATGTTGATGATGTGGCTTTGAATGGTGCATGCTGAATGCAAAAAAAGTCCAGAGTTGTAATAAGTTATTAAAATTTTGAATTGCCGATGTAACAGATGAGTTTTTGTGCGAATCCCTGATACTTCGAAAGAGATTGTCCAGTTTGTACAAGATGTGCATCCAGTTTTTGCCGTACCGCTCTCTACTTTTTTGCACATGCTATGCGGGTGAAATTATGATACCATGCCAAGTTTCAACCTTTTCAGAGTTCATTTGTAGAGCTTTTCAATTTCAGGGCCATTTAGTTCAAAACAAATCGGTAAATGCATGAAAAATAGCAAATTATGTCGGAAAGGGTTGAAAGTTGATGACGCGGTTTTGAATGGAGCATGCCGAATGGAAAAAACGTCCGGAGTTGTAATAAGTTATTAAAATTTTGAATTGCCGGTGTAACAGATGAGTTTTCGTCCGAAACCCTGATACTTCGAAAGAGATCGTCCAGTTGGTCCACCAAGTGCATCTAGTTTTTGCCGTGACCTTTTCAACTTTTTTGTACTTGCTATGCGGGTGAAATGATAATATCATGCCAAGTTTCAAAATTTTCAGAGTTCATTTGTAGAGCTTTTCAATTTCAGGGCCATTTAGCTCAAACCGAATCAGTAAATGCATTAAAAATAGAAATTTATTTCAGAAAGGGTTGAAAGTTGATGACGTGGCTTGGAGTTGTGCATGCTGAATGCAAAAAACGTCCGGAGTTCTAATAAGTTATTAAAATTTTGAATTGCCGGTGTAACAGATGAGTTTTCGTCCAAAACCCTGATACTTCGAAAGAGATTGTCCAGTTTGCACACGAACTGCATCCAGTTTTTGCGGTTACCCTCTCTACTTTTTTGGACATGCTATGTGGGTGAAATGATGATACCATGCCAAGTTTCAACCTTTTCAGAGTTCATTTGTAGAGCTTTTCAATTGCAGGTCCATTTAGCTCCAAACAAATCAGTAAATGCATTAAAAATAGCAAATTATGTCACAAAGGGTTGAATGTTGATGATGTGGCTTTGAATGGTGCATGCTGAATGCAAAAAAAGTCCAGAGTTATAATAAGTTATTAAAATTTTGAATTGTCGATGTAACAGATGAGTTTTTGTGCGAATTTCTGATACTTCGAAAGAGATTGTCCAGTTTGTACAAGATGTGCATCCAATTTTTGCCGTACCGCTCTCTACTTTTTTGCACATGCTATGCGGGTGAAATTATGATACCATGCCAAGTTTCAACCTCTTCAGAGTTCATATGTAGAGCTTTTCAATTTCAGGGCCATTTAGCTCAAAACAAATCAGTAAATGCATTAAAAATAGCAAATTATGTCAGAAAGGGTTGAAAGTTGATGATGTGGCTTTGAATGGTGCATGCTAAATGCAAAAAACGTCCGGAGTTGTAATAAGTTATTAAAATTTTGAATTGCCGGTGTAACAGATGAGTTTTCGTCTGAAACCCTGATACTTCGAAAGAGATTGTCCAGTTTGCACACGAAGTGCATCCAGTTTTTGCGGTGACCCTCTCTCATTTTTTGCACATGCTATGCGGGTGAAATGATGATACCTTGAGAAGTTTCAACCTTTTCAGAGTTCATTTGTAGAGCTTTTCAATGTCAGGGCCATTTAGCTCAAAACAAATCAGTAAATGCATTAAAAATAGCAAATTATGTTAGAAAGGGTTGAAAGTTGATGATGTGGCTTTGAATTGTGCATGATGAATGCAAAAAACGTCCGGAGTTGTAATAAGTTATTAAAATTTTGAATTGCCGGTGTAACAGATGAGTTTTCGTCTGAAACCCTGATACTTCGAAAGAGATTGTCCAGTTTGCACACGAAGTGCATCCAGTTTTTGCGGTGACCCTCTCTCATTTTTTGCACATGCTATGCGGGTGAAATGATGATACCTTGAGAAGTTTCAACCTTTTCAGAGTTCATTTGTAGAGCTTTTCAATGTCAGGGCCATTTAGCTCAAAACAAATCAGTAAATGCATTAAAAATAGCAAATTACATTAGAAAGGGTTGAAAGTTGATGATGTGGCTTTGAATTGTGCATGCTGAATGCAAAAAACGTCCGGAGTTGTAATAAGTTATTAAAATTTTGAATTGCCGGTGTAACAGATAAGTTTTCGTCCGAAACCCTGATACTTCGAAATAGATTGTCCAGTTTGTACACGAAGTGCATCCAGTTTTTACCATGACCCTCTCTACTTTTTTGCACATGCTATGCGGATGAAATGATGATATCATTCCAAGTTTCAACCTTTTAGAGTTCATTTGTACAGCTTTTCAATTTCAGGGCCATTTAGCTCAAAACAAATCGGTAAATGCATGAAAAATAGCAAATTATGTCGGAAAGGGTTGAAAGTTGATAACACGGTTTTGAATCGAGCATGCCGAATGGAAAAAACGTCCGGAGTTCTAATAAGTTATTAAAATTTTGAATTGCCGGTGTAACAGATGAGTTTTCGTCCGAAACCCTGATACTTCGAAAGAGATCGTCCAGTTGGTACATGAAGTGCATCTAGTTTTTGCCGTGACCCTTTCAACTTTTTTGCACTTGCTATGCGGGTGAAATGATGATACCATGCCAAGTTTCAAACTTTTCAGAGTTCATTCGTAGAGCTTTTCAATTTCAGGGCCATTTAGCTCAAAAGAAATCAGTAAATGCATTAAAAATAGCAAATTATGTCAGAAAGGGTTGAAAGTTGATGACGTGGCTTGGAGTTGTGCATGCTGAATGCAAAAAACGTCCGGAGTTGTAATAAGTTATTAAAATTTTGAATTGCCGGTGTAACAGATCTGTTTTCGTCCGAAACCCTGATACTTCGAAAGAGATTGTCCAGTTTGTACACGAAGTGCATCCAGTTTTTGCCATGACCCTCTCTACTTTTTTTGAACATGCTATGTGGATGAAATGATGATACCATGCCAAGTTTCAACCTTTCCAGAGTTCATTTGTAGAGCTTTTCAATTTCAGGGCCATTTAGCTCAAAACAGATTAGTAAATGCATAAAAAATAGCAAATTATGTCAGAAAGAGTTGAAAGTTGATGACGTGGCTTTGAATGTTGCATGCTGGATGCAAAAAACGTCCGGAGTTATAATAAGTTATTAAAATTTTGAATTGCCGGTGTAACAGATGAGTTTTCGTCTGAAACCCTGATACTTTGAAAGAGATTGTCCAGTTTGCACACGAAGTGCATCCAGTTTTTGCGGTGACCCTCTCTCCTTTTTTGCACATGCTATGCGGGTGAAATGATGATACCTTGAGAAGTTTCAACCTTTTCAGAGTTCATTTGTAGAGCTTTTCAATGTCAGGGCCATTTAGCACAAAACAAATCAGTAAATGCATTAAAAATAGCAAATTATGTTAGAAAGGGTTGAAAGTTGATGACGTGGCATTGAATTGTGCATGCTGAATGCAAAAAACTTCCGGAGTTGTGATAAGTTATTAAAATTTTGAATTGCCGGTGTAACAGATGAGTTTTCGTCCGAAACCCTGATACTTCGAAATAGATTGTCCAGTTTGTACACGAAGTGCATCCAGCTTTTGCCATGACCCTCTCTACTTTTTTGCACATGCTATGCGGATGAAATGATGATACCATTCCAAGTTTCAACCTTTTCAGAGTTCATTTGTAGAGCTTTTCAATTTCAGGGCCATTTAGCTCAAAACAAATCGGTAAATGCACGAAAAATAGCAAATAATGTCGGAAAGGGTTGAAAGTTGATGACGCGGTTTTGAATGGAAAAAACGTCCGGAGTTGTAATAAGTTATTAAAATTTTGAATTGTCGGTTTAACAGATGAGTTTTCGTCCGAAACCCTGCTACTTTGAAAGAGATCTTCCAGTTGGTACACGAAGTGCATCTAGTTTTTGCCGTGACCCTTTCAACTTTTTTGCACTTGCTATGCGGGTGAAATGATGATACCATGCCAGGTTTCAAACTTTTCAGAGTTCATTTGTAGAGCTTTTCAATTTCAGGGCCATTTAGCTCAAAACAAATCAGTAAATGCATTAAAAATTGCAAATTATGTCAGAATGGGTTGAAAGTTGATGACGTGGCTTGGAGTTGTGCATGCTGAATACAAAAAACGTCCGGAGTATTAATAATTTATTAAAATTTTGAATTGCCAGTGTAATAGATGAGTTTTCGTCCGAAACCCTGATACTTCGAAAGAGATTGTCCTGTTTGCACACGAAGTGCATCCAGTTTTTGCAGTTACCTTCTCTACTTTTTTGGACATGCTATGTGGTTGAAATGATGATACCATGCCAAGTTTCAACCTTTTCAGAGTTCATTTGTAGAGCTTTTCAATTGCAGGTCCATTTAGCTCAAAACAAATCAGTAAATGCATTAAAAATAGCAAATTATGTCACAAAGGGTTGAAAGTTGATGATGTGGCTTTGAATGGTGCATGTTGAATGCAAAAAAAGTCCAGAGTTGTAATAAGTTATTAAAATTTTGAATTGCCGATGTAACAGATGAGTTTTGGTCTGAAACCCTGATACTTCGAAAGAGATTGTAAAGTTTGTACACGATGTGCATCCAGTTTTTGCGGTGACCCTCTCTACTTTTTTGCACATGCTATGCGAGTGAAATGATGATACCATGCCAAGTTTCAACCTTTTCAGAGTTCATTTGTAGAGCTTTTCAATTTTACGGCCATTTAGCTCAAAACAAATCAGTAAATGCATTCAAAATAGCAAATTATGTCAGAAAGGGTTGAAAGTTGATGACGTGGCTTTGAATGGTGCATGCTAAATGCAAAAAAGTCCGGAGTTGTAATAAGTTATTAAAATTTTGAATTGCCGGTGTAACAGATGTGTTTTCGTCCGAAACCCTGATACTTCGAAAGAGATTGTCCAGTTTGTACACGAAGTGCATCCAGTTTTTGCCATGACCCTCTCTACTTTTTTTAACATGCTATGTGGATGAAATGATGATACCATGCCAAGTTTCAACCTTTTCAGAGTTCATTTGTAGAGCTTTTCAATTTCAGGGCCACTTAGCTCAAAACAAATCAGTAAATGCATGAAAAATAGCAAATTATGTCAGAAAGGGTTGAAAGTTGATGACGTGGCTTTGAATGTTGCATGCTGGATGCAAAAAACGTCCGGAGTTATAATAAGTTATTAAAATTTTGAATTGCCGGTGTAACAGATGAGTTTTCGTCTGAAACCCTGATACTTTGAAAGAGATTGTCCAGTTTGCACACGAAGTGCATCCAGTTTTTGCGGTGACCCTCTCTCCTTTTTTGCACATGCTATGCGGGTGAAATGATGATACCTTGAGAAGTTTCAACCTTTTCGGAGTTCATTTGTAGAGCTTTTCAATGTCAGGGCCATTTAGCTCAAAACAAATCAGTAAATGCATTAAAAATAGCAAATTATGTTAGAAAGGGTTGAAAGTTGATGACGTGGCTTTGAATTGTGCATGCTGAATGCAAAAAACGTCCGGAGTTGTGATAAGTTATTAAAATTTTGAATTGCCGGTGTAACAGATGAGTTTTCGTCCGAAACCCTGATACTTCGAAAGAGATTGTCCAGTTTGTACACGAAGTGCATCCAGTTTTTGCCATGACCCTCTCTACTTTTTTGCACATGCTATGCGGATGAAATGATGATACCATTCCAAGTTTCAACCATTTCAGAGTTCATTTGTCGAGCTTTTCAATTTCAGGGCCATTTAGCTCAAAACAAATCGGTAAATGCACGAAAAATAGCAAATTATGTCGGAAAGGGTTGAAAGTTGATGACGCGGTTTTGAATGGAGCATGTTGAATGGAAAAACGTCCGGAGTTGTAATAAGTTATTAAAATTTTGAATTGTCGGTTTAACAGATGAGTTTTCAACCGAAACCCTGATACTTCGAAAGAGATCGTCCAGTTGGTACACGAAGTGCATCTAGTTTTTGCCGTGACCCTTTCAACTTTTTTGCACTTGCTATGCGGGTGAAATGATGATACCATGCCAAGTTTCAAACTTTTCAGAGTTCATTTGTAGAACTTTTCAATTTCAGGGCCATTTAGCTCAAAACAAATCAGTAAATGCATTAAAAATAGCAAATTATATCAGAAAGGCTTGAAAGTTGATGACGTGGCTTGGAGTTGTGCATGCTGAATGCAAAAAACGTCCGGAGTTCTAATAAGTTATTAAAATTTTGAATTGCCGGTGTAATAGATGAGTTTTCGTCCGAAACCCTGATACTTCGAAAGAGATTGTCCAGTTTGCACACGAAGTGCATCCAGTTTTTGCGGTTACCCTCTCTACATTTTTGGACATGCTATGTGGGTGAAATGATGATACCATGCCAAGTTTCAACCTTTTCAGAGTTCATTTGTAGAGCTTTTCAATTGCAGGTCCATTTAGCTCAAAAGAAATCAGTAAATGCATTAAAAATAGCAAATTAGGTCACAAAGGGTTGAAAGTTGATGATGTGGCTTTGAATGGTGCATGCTGAATGCAAAAAAAGTCCAGAGTTGTAATAAGTTATTAAAATTTTGAATTGCCGATGTAACAGATGAGTTTTTGTCTGAAACCCTGATACTTCGAAAGAGATTGTAAAGTTTCTACACGATGTGCATCCAGTTTTTGCGGTGACCCTCTCTACTTTTTTGCACATGCTATGCGGGTGAAATGATGATACCATGCCAAGTTTCAACCTTTTCAGAGTTCATTTGTAGAGCTTTTCAATTTTAGGGCCATTTAGCTCAACACAAATCAGTAAATGCATTCAAAATAGCAAATTATGTCAGAAAGGGTTGAAAGTTGATGAGGTGGCTTTGAATGGTGCATGATAAATGCAAAAAAGTCCGGAGTTGTAATAAGTTATTAAACTTTTGAATTGCCGGTGTAACAGATGTGTTTTCGTCTGAAACCCTGATACTTCGAAAGAGATTGTCCAGTTTGTACACGAAGTGCATCTAGTTTTTGCCATGACCCTCTCTACTTTTTTGAACATGCTATGTGGATGAAATGATGATACCATGCCAAGTTTCAACCTTTTCAGAGTTCATTTGTAGAGCTTTTCAATTTCAGGGCCACTTAACTCAAAACAAATCAGTAAATGCATGAAAAATAGCAAATTATGTCAGAAAGGGTTGAAAGTTGATGACGTGGCTTTCAATGTTGCATGCTGGATGCAAAAAACGTCCGGAGTTATAATAAGTTATTAAAATTTTGAATTGCCGGTGTAACAGATGAGTTTTCGTCTGAAACCCTGATACTTTGAAAGAGATTGTCCAGTTTGCACAAGAAGTGCATCCAGTTTTTGCGGTGACCCTCTCTCCTTTTTTGCACATGCTATGCGGGTGAAATGATGATACCTTGAGAAGTTTCAACCTTTTCAGAGTTCATTTGTAGAGCTTTTCAATGTCAGGGCCATTTAGCTCAAAACAAATCAGTAAATGCATTAAAAATAGCAAATTATGTTAGAAAGGGTTGAAAGTTGATGACGTGGCTTTGAATTGTGCATGCTGAATGCAAAAAACGTCCGGAGTTGTGATAAGTTATTAAAATTTTGAATTGCCGGTGTAACAGATGAGTTTTCGTCCGAAAGCCTGATACTTCGAAAGAGATTGTCCAGTTTGTACACGAAGTGCATCCAGTTTTGTCCATGACCCTCTCTACTTTTTTGCACATGCTATGCGGATGAAATGATGATACCATTCCAAGTTTCAACCTTTTCAGAGTTCATTTGTAGAGCTTTTCAATTTCAGGGCCATTTAGCTCAAAACAAATCGGTAAATGCACGAAAAATAGCAAATTATGTCGGAAAGGGTTGAAAGTTGATGACGCAGTTTTGAATGGAGCATGTTGAATGGAAAAAACGTCCGGAGTTGTACTAAGTTATTAAAATTTTGAATTGTCGGTTTAACAGATGAGTTTTCGTCCGAAACCCTGATACTTCGAAAGAGATCGTCCAGTTGGTACACGAAGTGCATCTAGTTTTTGCCGTGACCCTTTCAACTTTTTTGCACTTGCTATGCGGGTGAAATGATGATACCATGCCAAGTTTCAAACATTTCAGAGTTCATTTGTAGAGCTTTTCAATTTCAGGGCCATTTAGCTCAAAACAAATCAGTAAATGCATTAAAAATAGCAAATTATGTCAGAAAGGGTTGAAAGTTGATGACGTGGCTTGGAGTTGTGCACGCTGAATGCAAAAAAGTCCGGAGTTCTAATAAGTTATTAAAAATTTGAATTGCCGGTGTAATAGATAAGTTTTCGTCCGAAACCCTGATACTTCGAAGGAGATTGTCCAGTTTGCACACGAAGTGCATCCAGTTTTTGCGGTTACCCTCTCTCCTTTTTTGGACATGCTATGCGGGTGAAATGATGATACCATGCCAAGTTTCAACCTTTTCAGAGTTCATTTGTAGAACTTTTCAATGTCAGGGCCATTTAGCTCAAAACAAATCAGTAAATGTATTAAAAATAGCAAATTATGTTAGAAAGGGTTGAAAGTTGATGACGTGGCTTTCAATTGTGCATGCTGAATGCAAAAAACGTCCGGAGTTGTGATAAGTTATTAAAATTTTGAATTGCCGGTGTAACAGATGAGTTTTCGTCCGAAACCCTGATACTTCGAAAGAGATTGTCCAGTTTGTACACGAAGTGCATCCAGTTTTTGCCATGACCCTCTCTACTTTTTTGCACATGCTATGCGGATGAAATGATGATACCATTCCAAGTTTCATCCTTTTCAGAGTTCATTTGTAGAGCTTTTCAATTTCAGGGCCATTTAGCTCAAAACAAATCGGTAAATGCACGAAAAATAGCAAATTATGTCGGAAAGGGTTGAAAGTTGATGACGCGGTTTTGAATGGAGCATGTTGAATGGGAAAAACGTCCGGAGTTGTAATAAGTTATCAAAATTTTGAATTGTCGGTTTAACAGATGAGTTTTCGTCCGAAACCCTGATACTTCGAAAGAGATCGTCCAGTTGGTACACGAAGTGCATCTAGTTTTTGCCGTGACCCTTTCAACTTTTTTGCACTTGCTATGCGGGTGAAATGATGATACCATGCCAAGTTTCAAACTTTTCAGGGTTTATTTGTAGAGCTTTACAATTTCAGGGCCATTTAGCTCAACACAAATCAGTAAATGCATTAAAAATAGCAAATTATGTCAGAAAGGCTTGAATGTTGATGACGTGGCTTGGAGTTGTGCATGCTGAATGCAAAAAATGTCCGGAGTTCTAATAAGTTATTAAAATTTTGAATTGCCGGTGTAATAGATGAGTTTTCGTCCGAAACCCTGATACTTCCAAAGAGATTGTCCAGTTTGCACACGAAGTGCATCCAGTTTTTGCGGTTACCCTCTCTACTTTTTTGGACATGCTATGTGGGTGAAATGATGATACCATGCCAAGTTTCAACCTTTTCAGAGTTCATTTGTAGAGCTTTTCAATGTCAGGGCCATTTAGCTCAAAACAAATCAGTAAATGCATTAAAAATAGCAAATTATGTTAGAAAGGGTTGAAAGTTGATGACGTGGCTTTGAATGGAGCATGTTGAATGGAAAAAACGTCCGGAGTTGTGATAAGTTATTAAAATTTTGAATTGCCGGTGTAACAGATGAGTTTTCGTCCGAAACCCTGATACTTCGAAAGAGATTGTCCAGTTTGTACACGAAGTGCATCCAGTTTTTGCCATGACCCTCTCTACTTTTTTGCACATGCTATGCGGATGAAATGATGATACCATTCCAAGTTTCAACCTTTTCAGAGTTCATTTGTAGAGCTTTTCAATTTCAGGGCCATTTAGCTCAAAACAAATCGGTAAATGCACGAAAAATAGCAAATTATGTCGGAAAGGGTTGAAAGTTGATGACGCGGTTTTGAATGGAGCATGTTGAATGGAAAAAACGTCCGGAGTTGTAATAAGTTATTAAAATTTTGAATTGTCGGTTTAACAGATGAGTTTTCGTCCGAAACCCTGATACTTCGAAAGAGATCGTCCAGTTGGTACACGAAGTGCATCTAGTTTTTGCCGTGACCCTTTCAACTTTTTTGCACTTACTATGCGGGTGAAATGATGATACCATGCCAAGTTTCAAACTTTTCAGAGTTCATTTGTAGAGCTTTTCAATTTCAGGGCCATTTAGCTCAAAACAAATCAGTAAATGCATTAAAAATAGCAAATTATGTCAGAAAGGCTTGAAAGTTGATGACGTGGCTTGGAGTTGTGCATGCTGAATGCAAAAAACGTCCGGAGTTCTAATAATTTATTAAAATTTTGAATTGCCGCTGTAATAGATGAGTTTTCGTCCGAAACCCTGATACTTCGAAAGAGATTGTCCAGTTTGCACACGAAGTGCATCCAGTTTTTGCGGTTACCCTCTCTACTTTTTTGGACATGCTATGTGGGTGAAATGATGATACCATGCCAAGTTTCAACCTTTTCAGAGTTCATTTGTAGAGCTTTTCAATTGCAGGTCCATTTAGCTCAAAAGAAATCAGTAAATGCATTAAAGATAGCAAATTAGGTCACAAAGGGTTGAAAGTTGATGATGTGGCTTTGAATGGTGCATGTTTAATGCAAAAAAAGTCCAGAGTTGTAATAAGTTATTAAAATTTTGAATTGCCGATGTAACAGATGAGTTTTTGTCTGAAACCCTGATACTTCGAAAGAGATTGTAAAGTTTCTACACGATGTGCATCCAGTTTTTGCGGTGACCCTCTCTACTTTTTTGCACATGCTATGCGGGTGAAATGATAATACCATGCCAAGTTTCAACCTTTTTAGAGTTCATTTGTAGAGCTTTTCAATTTTAGGGCCATTTAGCTCAAAACAAATCAGTAAATGCATTCAAAATAGCAAATTATGTAAGAAAGGGTTGAAAGTTGATGACGTGGCTTTGAATGGTGCATGATAAATCCAAAAAAGTCCGGAGTTGTAATAAGTTATTAAACTTTTGAATTGCCGGTGTAACAGATGTGTTTTCGTCTGAAACCCTGATACTTCGAAAGAGATTGTCCAGTTTGCACACGAAGTGCATCCAGTTTTTGCGGTGACCCTCTCTCCTTTTTTGCACATGCTATGCGGGTGAAATGATGATACCTTGAGAAGTTTCAACCTTTTCAGAGTTCATTTGTAGAGCTTTTCAATGTCAGGGCCATTTAGCTCAACACAAATCAGTAAATGCATTAAAAATAGCAAATTATGTTAGAAAGGGTTGAAAGTTGATGACGTGGCTTTGAATTGTGCATGCTGAATGCAAAAAACGTCCGGAGTTGTGATAAGTTATTAAAATTTTGAATTGCCGGTGTAACAGATGAGTTTTCGTCCGAAACCCTGATACTTCGAAAGAGATTGTCCAGTTTGTACACGAAGTGCATCCAGTTTTTGCCATGACCCTCTCTACTTTTTTGCACATGCTATGCGGATGAAATGATGATACCATTCCAAGTTTCAACCTTTTCAGAGGTCATTTGTAGAGCTTTTCAATTTCAGGGCCATTTAGCTCAAAACAAATCGGTAAATGCACGAAAAATAGCAAATTATGTCGGAAAGGGTTGAAAGTTGATGACGCGGTTTTGAATGGAGCATGTTGAATGGAAAAACGTCCGGAGTTGTAATAAGTTATTAAAATTTTGAATTGTCGGTTTAACAGATGAGTTTTCGTCCGAAACCCTGATACTTCGAAAGAGATCGTCCAGTTGGTACACGAAGTGCATCTAGTTTTTGCCGTGACCCTTTCAACTTTTTTGCACTTGCTATGCGGGTGAAATGATGATACCATGCCAAGTTTGAAACTTTTCAGAGTTCATTTGTAGAGCTTTTCAATTTCAGGGCCATTTAGCTCAAAACAAATCAGTAAATGCATTAAAAATAGCAAATTATGTCAGAAAGGCTTGAAAGTTGATGACGTGGCTTGGAGTTGTGCATGCTGAATGCAAAAAACGTCCGGAGTTCTAATAAGTTATTAAAATTTTGAATTTCCGGTGTAATAGATGAGTTTTCGTCCGAAACCCTGATACTTCGAAAGAGATTGTCCAGTTTGCACACAAAGTGCATCCAGTTTTTGCGGTTACCCTCTCTACATTTTTGGACAAGCTATGTGGGTGAAATGATGATACCATGCCAAGTTTCAACCTTTTCAGAGTTCATTTGTAGAGCTTTTCAATTGCAGGTCCATTTAGCTCAAAAGAAATCAGTAAATGCATTAAAAATAGCAAATTAGGTCACAAAGGGTTGAAAGTTGATGATGTGGCTTTGAATGGTGCATGCTGAATGCAAAAAAAGTCCAGAGTTGTAATAAGTTATTAAAATTTTGAATTGCCGATGTAACAGATGAGTTTTTGTCTGAAACCCTGATACTTCGAAAGAGATTGTAAAGTTTCTACACGATGTGCATCCAGTTTTTGCGGTGACCCTCTCTACTTTTTTGCACATGCTATGCGGGTGAAATGATGATACCATGCCAAGTTTCAACCTTTTCAGAGTTCATTTGTAGAGCTTTTCAATTTTAGGGCCATTTAGCTCAACACAAATCAGTAAATGCATTCAAAATAGCAAATTATGTCAGAAAGGGTTGAAAGTTGATGACGTGGCTTTGAATGGTGCATGATAAATGCAAAAAAGTCCGGAGTTGTAATAAGTTATTAAACTTTTGAATTGCCGGTGTAACAGATGTGTTTTCGTCTAAAACCCTGATACTTCGAAAGAGATTGTCCAGTTTGTACACGAAGTGCATCTAGTTTTTGCCATGACCCTCTCTACTTTTTTGAACATGCTATGTGGATGAAATGATGATACCATGCCAAGTTTCAACCTTTTCAGAGTTCATTTGTAGAGCTTTTCAATTTCAGGGCCATTTAGCTCAAAACAAATCGGTAAATGCACGAAAAATAGCAAATTATGTCGGAAAGGGTTGAAAGTTGATGACGCGGTTTTGAATGGAGCATGTTGAATGGAAAAAACGTCCGGAGTTGTACTAAGTTATTAAAATTTTGAATTGTCGGTTTAACAGATGAGTTTTCGTCCGAAACCCTGATACTTCGAAAGAGATCGTCCAGTTGGTACACGAAGTGCATCTAGTTTTTGCCGTGACCCTTTCAACTTTTTTGCACTTGC
This sequence comes from Aegilops tauschii subsp. strangulata, assembly GCF_002575655.3. NCBI lineage: Eukaryota > Viridiplantae > Streptophyta > Magnoliopsida > Poales > Poaceae > Aegilops > Aegilops tauschii. Next base: position 133,106 of record NW_027332555.1, read on the forward strand.
TATGCGGGTGAAATGATGATACCATGCCAAGTTTCAAACATTTCAGAGTTCATTTGTAGAGCTTTTCAATTTCAGGGCCATTTAGCTCAAAACAAATCAGTAAATGCATTAAAAATAGCAAATTATGTCAGAAAGGGTTGAAAGTTGATGACATGGCATGGAGTTGTGCACGCTGAATGCAAAAAAGTCCGGAGTTCTAATAAGTTATTAAAAATTTGAATTGCCGGTGTAATAGATAAGTTTTCGTCCGAAACACTGATACTTCGAAAGACATTGTCCAGTTTGCACACGAAGTGCATCCAGTTTTTGCGGTTACCCTCTCTCCTTTTTTGGACATGCTATGCGGGTGAAATGATGATACCATGCCAAGTTTCAACCTTTTCAGAGTTCATTTGTAGAACTTTTCAATGTCAGGGCCATTTAGCTCAAAACAAATCAGTAAATGCATTAAAAATAGCAAATTATGTTAGAAAGGGTTGAAAGTTGATGACGTGGCTTTCAATTGTGCATGCTATGTGGATGAAATGATGATACCATGCCAAGTTTCAACCTTTTCAGAGTTCATTTGTAGAGCTTTTCAATTTCAGGGCCACATAACTCAAAACAAATCAGTAAATGCATGAAAAATAGCAAATTATGTCAGAAAGGGTTGAAAGTTGATGACGTGGCTTTCAATGTTGCATGCTGGATGCAAAAAACGTCCGGAGTTATAATAAGTTATTAAAATTTTAAATTGCCGGTGTAACAGATGAGTTTTCGTCTGAAACCCTGATACTTTGAAAGAGATTGTCCAGTTTGCACAAGAAGTGCATCCAGTTTTTGCGGTGACCCTCTCTCCTTTTTTGCACATGCTATGCGGGTGAAATGATGATACCTTGAGAAGTTTCAACCTTTTCAGAGTTCATTTGTAGAGCTTTTCAATGTCAGGGCCATTTAGCTCAAAACAAATCAGTAAATGCATTAAAAATAGCAAATTATGTTAGAAAGGGTTGAAAGTTGATGACGTGGCTTTGAATTGTGCATGCTGAATGCAAAAAACGTCCGGAGTTGTGATAAGTTATTAAAATTTTGAATTGCCGGTGTAACAGATGAGTTTTCGTCCGAAACCCTGATACTTCGAAAGGAATTGTCCAGTTTGTACACGAAGTGCATCCAGTTTTTGCCATGACCCTCTCTACTTTTTTGCACATGCTATGCGGATGAAATGATGATACCATTCCAAGTTTCAACCTTTTCAGAGTTCATTTGTAGAGCTTTTCAATTTCAGGGCCATTTAGCTCAAAACAAATCGGTAAATGCACGAAAAATAGCAAATTATGTCGGAAAGGGTTGAAAGTTGATGACGCGGTTTTGAATGGAGCATGTTGAATGGAAAAAACGTCCGGAGTTGTACTAAGTTATTAAATTTTTGAATTGTCGGTTTAACAGATGAGTTTTCGTCCGAAACCCTGATACTTCGAAAGAGATCGTCCAGTTGGTACACGAAGTGCATCTAGTTTTTGCCGTGACCCTTTCAACTCTTTTGCACTTGCTATGCGGGTGAAATGATGATACCATGCCAAGTTTCAAACATTTCAGAGTTCATTTGTAGAGCTTTTCAATTTCAGGGCCATTTAGCTCAAAACAAATCAGTAAATGCATTAAAAATAGCAAATTATGTCAGAAAGGGTTGAAAGTTGATGACGTGGCATGGAGTTGTGCACGCTGAATGCAAAAAAGTCCGGAGTTCTAATAAGTTATTAAAAATTTGAATTGCCGGTGTAATAGATAAGTTTTCGTCCGAAACCCTGATACTTCGAAAGACATTGTCCAGTTTGCACACGAAGTGCATCCAGTTTTTGCGGTTACCCTCTCTCCTTTTTTGGACATGCTATGCGGGTGAAATGATGATACCATGCCAAGTTTCAACCTTTTCAGAGTTCATTTGTAGAACTTTTCAATGTCAGGGCCATTTAGCTCAAAACAAATCAGTAAATGCATTAAAAATAGCAAATTATGTTAGAAAGGGTTGAAAGTTGATGACGTGGCTTTCAATTGTGCATGCTGAATGCAAAAAACGTCCGGAGTTGTGATAAGTTATTAAAATTTTGAATTGCCGGTGTAACAGATGAGTTTTCGTCCGAAACCCTGATACTTCGAAAGAGATTGTCCAGTTTGTACACGAAGTGCATCCAGTTTTTGCCAAGACCCTCTCTACTTTTTTGCACATGCTATGCGGATGAAATGATGATACCATTCCAAGTTTCATCCTTTTCAGAGTTCATTTGTAGAGCTTTTCAATTTCAGGGCCATTTAGCTCAAAACAAATCGGTAAATGCACGAAAAATAGCAAATTATGTCGGAAAGGGTTGAAAGTTGATGACGCGGTTTTGAATGGAGCATGTTGAATGGGAAAAACGTCCGGAGTTGTAATAAGTTATCAAAATTTTGAATTGTCGGTTTAACAGATGAGTTTTCGTCCGAAACCCTGATACTTCGAAAGAGATCGTCCAGTTGGTACACGAAGTGCATCTAGTTTTTGCCGTGACCCTTTCAACTTTTTTGCACATGCTATGCGGGTGAAATGATGATACCATGCCAAGTTTCAAACTTTTCAGGGTTCATTTGTAGAGCTTTTCAATTTCAGGGCCATTTAGCTCAAAACAAATCAGTAAATGCATTAAAAATAGCAAATTATGTCAGAAAGGCTTGAAAGTTGATGACGTGGCTTGGAGTTGTGCATGCTGAATGCAAAAAACGTCCGGAGTTCTAATAAGTTATTAAAATTTTGAATTGCCGGTGTAATAGATGAGTTTTCGTCCGAAACCCTGATACATCGAAAGAGATTGTCCAGTTTGCACACGAAGTGCATCCAGTTTTTGCGGTTACCCTCTCTACTTTTTTGGACATGCTATGTGGGTGAAATGATGATACCATGCCAAGTTTCAACCTTTTCAGAGTTCATTTGTAGAGCTTTTCAATTGCAGGTCCATTTAGCTCAAAAGAAATCAGTAAATGCATTAAAAATAGCAAATTATATTGGAAAGGGTTGAAAGTTGATGACGTGGCTTTGAATGGAGCATGTTGAATGGAAAAAACGTCCGGAGTTGTGATAAGTTATTAAAATTTTGAATTGCCGGTGTAACAGATGAGTTTTCGTCCGAAACCCTGATACTTCGAAAGATATTGTCCAGTTTGTACACGAAGTGCATCCAGTTTTTGCCATGACCCTCTCTACTTTTTTGCACATGCTATGCGGATGAAATGATGATACCATTCCAAGTTTCAACCTTTTCAGAGTTCATTTGTAGAGCTTTTCAATTTCAGGGCCATTTAGCTCAAAACAAATCGGTAAATGCACGAAAAATAGCAAATTATGTCGGAAAGGGTTGAAAGTTGATGACGCGGTTTTGAATGGAGCATGTTGAATGGAAAAAACGTCCGGAGTTGTAATAAGTTATTAAAATTTTGAATTGTCGGTTTAACAGATGAGTTTTCGTCCGAAACCCTGATACTTCGAAAGAGATCGTCCAGTTGGTACACGAAGTGCATCTAGTTTTTGCCGTGACCCTTTCAACTTTTTTGCACTTACTATGCGGGTGAAATGATGATACCATGCCAAGTTTCAAACTTTTCAGAGTTCATTTGTAGAGCTTTTCAATTTCAGGGCCATTTAGCTCAAAACAAATCAGTAAATGCATTAAAAATAGCAAATTATGTCAGAAAGGCTTGAAAGTTGATGACGTGGCTTGGAGTTGTGCATGCTGAATGCAAAAAACGTCCGGAGTTCTAATAATTTATTAAAATTTTGAATTGCCGGTGTAATAGATGAGTTTTCGTCCGAAACCCTGATACTTCGAAAGAGATTGTCCAGTTTGCACACGAAGTGCATCCAGTTTTTGCGGTTACCCTCTCTACTTTTTTGGACATGCTATGTGGGTGAAATGATGATACCATGCCAAGTTTCAACCTTTTCAGAGTTCATTTGTAGAGCTTTTCAATTGCAGGTCCATTTAGCTCAAAAGAAATCAGTAAATGCATTAAAAATAGCAAATTAGGTCACAAAGGGTTGAAAGTTGATGATGTGGCTTTGAATGGTGCATGTTTAATGCAAAAAAAGTCCGGAGTTGTAATAAGTTATTAAAATTTTGAATTGCCGATGTAACAGATAATTTTTTGTCTGAAACCCTGATACTTCGAAAGAGATTGTAAAGTTTCTACACGATGTGCATCCAGTTTTTGCGGTGACCCTCTCTACTTTTTTGGACATGCTATGCGGGTGAAATGATGATACCATGCCAAGTTTCAACCTTTTCAGAGTTCATTTGTAGAGCTTTTCAATTTTAGGGCCATTTAGCTCAAAACAAATTAGTAAATGCATTCAAAATAGCAAATTATGTCAGAAAGGGTTGAAAGTTGATGACGTGGCTTTGAATGGTGCATGATAAATGCAAAAAAGTCCGGAGTTGTAATAAGTTATTAAACTTTTGAATTGCCGGTGTAACAGATGTGTTTTCGTCTGAAACCCTGATACTTCGAAAGAGATTGTCCAGTTTGCACACGAAGTGCATCCAGTTTTTGCGGTGACCCTCTCTCCTTTTTTGCACATGCTATGCGGGTGAAATGATGATACCTTGAGAAGTTTCAACCTTTTCAGAGTTCATTTGTAGAGCTTTTCAATGTCAGGGCCATTTAGCTCAAAACAAATCAGTAAATGCATTAAAAATAGCAAATTATGTGAGAAAGGGTTGAAAGTTGATGACGTGGCTTTGAATTGTGCATGCTGAATGCAAAAAACGTCCGGAGTTGTGATAAGTTATTAAAATTTTGAATTGCCGGTGTAACAGATGAGTTTTCGTCCGAAACCCTGATACTTCGAAAGAGATTGTCCAGTTTGCACACGAAGTGCATCCAGTTTTTGCGGTGACCCTCTCTCCTTTTTTGCACATGCTATGCGGGTGAAATGATGATACCATGCCAAGTTTCAACCTTTTCAGAGTTCATTTGTAGAGCTTTTCAATTTTAGGGCCATTTAGCTCAAAACAAATCAGTAAATGCATTCAAAATAGCAAATTATGTCAGAAAGGGTTGAAAGTTGATGACGTGGCTTTGAATTGTGCATGCTGAATGCAAAAAACGTCCGGAGTTGTAATAAGTTATTAAACTTTTGAATTGCCGGTGTAACAGATGAGTTTTCGTCCCAAACCCTGATACTTCGAAAGAGATTGTCCAGTTTGTACACGAAGTGCATCTAGTTTTTGCCATGACCCTCTCTCCTTTTTTGCACATGCTATGCGGGTGAAATGATGATACTATGCCAAGTTTCAACCTTTTCAGAGTTCATTTGTAGAGCTTTTCAATTTTAGGGCCATTTAGCTCAAAACAAATCAGTAAATGCATTCAAAATAGCAAATTATGTCAGAAAGGGTTGAAAGTTGATGACGTGGCTTTGAATGGTGCATGATAAATGCAAAAAAGTCCGGAGTTGTAATAAGTTATTAAACTTTTGAATTGCCGGTGTAACAGATGTGTTTTCGTATGAAACCCTGATACTTCGAAAGAGATTGTCCAGTTTGTACACGAAGTGCATCTAGTTTTTGCCATGACCCTCTCTACTTTTTTGCACATGCTATGTGGATGAAATGATGATACCATGCCAAGTTTCAACCTTTTCAGAGTTCATTTGTAGAGCTTTTCAATTTCAGGGCCATTTAGCTCAAAACAAATCAGTAAATGCATGAAAAATAGCAAATTATGTCAGAAAGGGTTGAAAGTTGATGACGTGGCTTTGAATGTTGCATGCTGGATTCATAAAACATCCAGAGTTGTAATAAGTTATTAAAATTTTGAATTGCCGGTGTAACGGATGAGTTTTCGTCTGAAACCCTGATACTTTGAAAGAGATTGTCCAGTTTGCACACGAAGTGCATCCAGTTTTTGCGGTGACCCTCTCTCCTTTTTTGCACATGCTATGCGGGTGAAATGATGACACCTTGAGAAGTTTCAACCTTTTCAGAGTTCATTTGTAGAGCTTTTCAATGTCAGGGCCATTTAGCTCAAAACAAATCAGTAAATGCATTAAAAATAGCAAATTATGTTAGAAAGGGTTGAAAGTTGATGACGTGGCTTTGAATTGTGCATGCTGAATGCAAAAAACGTCCGGCGTTGTGATAAGTTATTAAAATTTTGAATTGCCGGTGTAACAGATGAGTTTTCGTCCGAAACCCTGATACTTCGAAAGAGATTGTCCAGTTTGTACACGAAGTGCATCCAGTTTTGCCATGACCCACTCTACTTTTTTGCACATGCTATGCGGATGAAATGATGATACCATTCCAAGTTTCAACCTTTTCAGAGTTCATTTGTAGAGCTTTTCAATTTTAGGGCCATTTAGCTCAAAACAGATCGGTAAATGCACGAAAAATAGCAAATTATGTCGGAAAGGGTTGAAAGTTGATGACGCGGTTTTGAATGGAGCATGTTGAATGGAAAAAACGTCCGGAGTTGTAATAAGTTATTAAAATTTTGAATTGTCGGTTCAACAGATGAGTTTTCGTCCGAAACCCTGATACTTCGAAAGAGATCGTCCAGTTGGTACACGAAGTGCATCTAGTTTTTGCCGTGACCCTTTCAACTTTTTTGCACTTGCTATGCGGGTGAAATGATGATACCATGCCAAGTTTCAAACTTTTCAGAGTTCATTTGTAGAGCTTTTCAATTTCAGGGCCATTTAGCTCAAAACAAATCAGTAAATGCATTAAAAATAGCAAATTATGTTAGAAAGGCTTGAAAGTTGATGACGTGGCTTGGAGTTGTGCATGCTGAATGCAAAAAACGTCCGGAGTTATAATAAGTTATTAAAATTTTGAATTGCCGGTGTAATAGATGAGTTTTCGTCCGAAACCCTGATACTTCGAAAGAGACTGTCCAGTTTGCACACGAAGTGCATCTAGTTTTTGCGGTTACCCTCTCTACTTTTTTGGACATGCTATGTGGGTGAAATGATGATACCATGCCAAGTTTCAACCTTTTCGGAGTTCATTTGTAGAGCTTTTCAATTCCAGGTCCATTTAGCTCAAAAGAAATCAGTAAATGCATTAAAAATAACAAATTAGGTCACAAAGGGTTGAAAGTTGATGATGTGGCCTTGAATGGTGTATGTTGAATGCAAAAAAAGTCCAGAGTTGTAATAAGTTATTAATATTTTGAATTGCCGATGTAACAGATGAGTTTTTGTCTGAAACCCTGATACTTCGAAAGAGATTGTAAAGTTTCTACACGATGTGCATCCAGTTTTTGCGTTGACCCTCTCTACTTTTTTGCACATGCTATGCGGGTGAAATGATGATACCATGCCAAGTTTCAACCTTTTCAGAGTTCATTTGTAGAGCTTTTCAATTTTAGGGCCATTTAGCTCAAAACAAATAAGTAAATGCATTCAAAATAGCAAATTATGTCAGAAAGGGTTGAAAGTTGATGACGTGGCTTTGAATGGTGCATGATAAATGCAAAAAAGTCCGGAGTTGTAATATGTTATTAAACTTTTGAATTGCCGGTGTAACAGATGTGTTTTCGTCTGAAACCCAGATACTTCGAAAGAGATTGTCCAGTTTGTACACGAAGTGCATCCAGTTTTTGCCATGACCCTCTCTACTTTTTTGAACATGCTATGTGGATGAAATGATGATACCATGCCAAGTTTCAACCTTTTCAGAGTTCATTTGTAGAGCTTTTCAATTTCAGGGCCACTTAACTCAAAACAAATCAGTAAATGCATGAAAAATAGCAAATTATGTCAGAAAGGGTTGAAAGTTGATGACGTGGCTTTGAATGTTGCATGCTGGATGCAAAAAACGTCCGGAGTTATAATAAGTTATTAAAATTTTGAATTGCCGGTGTAATAGATGAGTTTTCGTGTGAAACCCTGATACTTTGAAAGAGATTGTCCAATTTGCACACGAAGTGCATCCAGTTTTTGCGGTGACCCTCTCTCCTTTTTTGCACATGCTATGCGGGTGAAATGATGATACCTTGAGAAGTTTCAACCTTTTCAGAGTTCATTTGTAGAGCTTTTCAATGTCAGGGCCATTTAGCTCAAAACAAATCAGTAAATGCATTAAAAATAGCAAATTATGTTAGAAAGGGTTGAAAGTTGATGACGTGGCTTTGAATTGTGCATGCTGAATGCAAAAAATGTCCGGAGTTGTGATAAGTTATTAAAATTTTGAATTGCCGGTGTAACAGATGAGTTTTCGTCCGAAACCCTGATACTTCGAAAGAGATTGTCCAGTTTGTACACGAAGTGCATCCAGTTTTTGCCATGACCCTCTCTACTTTTTTGCACATGCTATGCGGATGAAATGATGATACCATTGCAAGTTTCAACCTTTTCAGAGTTCATTTGTAGAGCTTTTCAATTTCAGGGCCATTTAGCTCAAAACAAATCGGTAAATGCACGAAAAATAGCAAATTATGTCGGAAAGGGTTGAAAGTTGATGACGCGGTTTTGAATGGAGCATGTTGAATGGAAAAAACGTCCGGAGTTGTAATAAGTTATTAAAATTTTGAATTGTCGGTTTAACAGATCAGTTTTCGTCCGAAACCCTGATACTTCGAAAGAGATCGTCCAGTTGGTACACGAAGTGCATCTAGTTTTTGCCGTGACCCTTTCAACTTTTTTGCACTTGCTATGCGGGTGAAATGATGATACCATGCCAAGTTTCAAACATTTCAGAGTTCATTTGTAGAGATTTTCAATTTCAGGGCCATTTAGCTCAAAACAAATCAGTAAATGCATTAAAAATAGCAAATTATGTCAGAAAGGGTTGAAAGTTGATGACGTGGCTTGGAGTTGTGCACGCTGAATGCAAAAAAGTCCGGAGTTCTTATAAGTTATTAAAAATTTGAATTGCCGGTGTAATAGATGAGTTTTCGTCCGAAACCCTGATACTTCGAAAGAGATTGTCCAGTTTGCACACGAAGTGCATCCAGTTTTTGCGGTTACCCTCTCTACTTTTTTGCACATGCTATGCAGGTGAAATGATGATACCTTGAGAAGTTTCAACCTTTTCAGAGTTCATTTGTAGAGCTTTTCAATGTCAGGGCCATTTAGCTCAAAACAAATCGGTAAATGCATTAAAAATAGCAAATTATGTTAGAAAGGGTTGAAAGTTGATGACATGGCTTTGAATTGTGCATGCTGAATGCAAAAAACATCCGGAGTTGTGATAAGTTATTAAAATTTTGAATTGCCGGTGTAACAGATGAGTTTTCGTCCGAAACCCTGATACTTCGAAAGAGATTGTCCAGTTTGTACACAAAGTGCATCCAGTTTTTGCCATGACCCTCTCTACTTTTTTGCACATGCTATGCGGATGAAATGATGATACCATTCCAAGTTTCAACCTTTTCAGAGTTCATTTGTAGAGCTTTTCAATTTCAGGGCCATTTAGCTCAAAACAAATCGGTAAATGCACGAAAAATAGCAAATTATGTCGGAAAGGGTTGAAAGTTGATGACGCGGTTTTGAATGGAGCATGTTGAATGGAAAAAACGTCCGGAGTTGTAATAAGTTATTAAAATTTTGAATTGTCGGTTTAACAGATGAGTTATCGTCCGAAACCCTGATACTTCGAAAGAGATCGTCCAGTTGGTACACGAAGTGCATCTAGTTTTTGCCGTGACCCTTTCAACTTTTTTGCACTTGCTATGCGGGTGAAATGATGAAACCATGCCAAGTTTCAAACTTTTCAGAGTTCATTTGTAGAGCTTTTCAATTTCAGGGCCATTTAGCTCAAAACAAATCAGTAAATGCATTAAAAATAGCAAATTATGTCAGAAAGGCTTGAAAGTTGATGACGTGGCTTGGAGTTGTGCATGCTGAATGCAAAAAACGTCCGGAGTTATAATAAGTTATTAAAATTTTGAATTGCCGGTGTAATAGATGAGTTTTCGTCCGAAACCCTGATACTTCGAAAGAGATTGTCCAGTTTGCACACGAAGTGCATCCAGTTTTTGCGGTTACCCTCTCTACTTTTTTGGACATGCTATGTGGGTGAAATGATGATACCATGCCAAGTTTCAACCTTTTCAGAGTTCATTTGTAGAGCTTTTCAATTCCAGGTCCATTTAGCTCAAAAGAAATCAGTAAATGCATTAAAAATAACAAATTAGGTCACAAAGGGTTGAAAGTTGATGATGTGGCCTTGAATGGTGTATGTTGAATGCAAAAAAAGTCCAGAGTTGTGATAAGTTATTAAAATTTTGAATTGCCGGTGTAACAGATGAGTTTTTGTCTGAAACCCTGATACTTCGAAAGAGATTGTCCAGTTTGTACACGATGTGCATCCAGTTTTTGCGGTGACCCTCTCTACTTTTTTGCACATGCTATGCGGATGAAATGATGATACCATTCCAAGTTTCAACCTTTTCAGAGTTCATTTGTAGAGCTTTTCAATTTCAGGGCCATTTAGCTCAAAACAAATCGGTAAATGCACGAAAAATAGCAAATTATGTCGGAAAGGGTTGAAGTTGATGACGCGGTTTTGAATGGAGCATGTTGAATGGAAAAAATGTCCGGAGTTGTAATAAGTTATTAAAATTTTGAATTGCCGGTTTAACAGATCAGTTTTCGTCCGAAACCCTGATACTTCGAAAGAGATCGTCCAGTTGGTACACGAAGTGCATCTAGTTTTTGCCGTGACCCTTTCAACTTTTTTGCACTTGCTATGCGGGTGAAATGATGATACCATGCCAAGTTTCAAACTTTTCAGAGTTCATTTGTAGAGCTTTTCAATTTCAGGGCCATTTAGCTCAAAACAAATCAGTAAATGCATTAAAAATAGCAAATTATGTCAGAAAGGCTTGAAAGTTGATGACGTGGCTTGGAGTTGTGCATGCTGAATGCAAAAAACGTCCGGAGTTCTAATAAGTTATTAAAATTTTGAATTGCCGGTGTAATAGATGAGTTTTCGTCCGAAACCCTGATACTTCGAAAGAGATTGTCCAGTTTGCACACGAAGTGCATCCAGTTTTTGCGGTTACCCTCTCTACTTTTTTGGACATGCTATGTGGGTGAAATGATGATACCATGCCAAGTTTCAACCTTTTCAGAGTTCATTTGTAGAGCTTTTCAATTGCAGGTCCATTTAGCTCAAAAGAAATCAGTAAATGCATTAAAAATAGCAAATTAGGTCACAAAGGGTTGAAAGTTGATGATGTGGCTTTGAATGGTGCATGTTGAATGCAAAAAAAGCCAAGAGTTGTAATAAGTTATTAAAATTTGGAATTGCCGATGTAACAGATGAGTTTTTGTCTGAAACCCTGACACTTCGAAAGAGATTGTAAAGTTTCTACACGATGTGCATCCAGTTTTTGCGGTGACCCTCTCTACTTTTTTGCACATGCTATGCGGGTGAAATGATGATACCATGCCAAGTTTCAACCTTTTCAGAGTTCATTTGTAGAGCTTTTCAATTTTAGGGCCATTTTGCTCAAAACAAATCAGTAAATGCATTCAAAATAGCAAATTATGTCAGAAAGGGTTGAAAGTTGATGACGTGGCTTTGAATGGTGCATGATAAATGCAAAAAAGTCCGGAGTTGTAATAAGTTATTAAACTTTTGAATTGCCGGTGTAACAGATGTGTTTTCGTCTGAAACCCTGATACTTCGAAAGAGATTGTCCAGTTTGTACACGAAGTGCATCCAGTTTTTACCATGACCCTCTCTACTTTTTTGAACATGCTATGCGGGTGAAATGATGATACCATGCCAAGTTTCAACCTTTTCAGAGTTCATTTGTAGAGCTTTTCAATTTCAGGGCCACTCAGCTCAAAACAAATCAGTAAATGCATTAAAAATAGCAAATTATGTTAGAAAGGGTTGAAAGTTGATGACGTGGCTTTGAATTGTGCATGCTGAATGCAAAAAACGTCCGGAGTTGTGATAAGTTATTAAAATTTTGAATTGCCGGTGTAACAGATGAGTTTTCGTCCGAAACCCTGATACTTCGAAAGAGATTGTCCAGTTTGTACACGAAGTGCATCCAGTTTTTGCCATGACCCTCTCTACTTTTTTGCACATGCTATGCGGATGAAATGATGATACCATTCCAAGTTTCAACCTTTTCAGAGTTCATTTGTAGAGCTTTTCAATTTTAGGGCCATTTAGCTCAAAACAAATCGGTAAATGCACGAAAAATTGCAAATTATGTCGGAAAGGGTTGAAAGTTGATGACGCGGTTTTGAATGGAGCATGTTGAATGGAAAAAACGTCCGGAGTTGTAATAAGTTATTAAAATTTTGAATTGTCGGTTTAACAGATGAGTTTTCGTCCGAAACCCTGATACTTCGAAAGAGATCGTCCAGTTGGTACACGAAGTGCGTCTAGTTTTTGCCGTGACCCTTTCAACTTTTTTGCACTTGCTATGCGGGTGAAATGATGATACCATGCCAAGTTTAAAACATTTCAGAGTTCATTTGTAGAGCTTTTCAATTTCAGGGCCATTTAGCTCAAAACAAATCAGTAAATGCATTAAAAATAGCAAATTATGTCAGAAAAGGGTTGAAAGTTGATGACGTGGCTTGGAGTTGTGCACGCTGAATGCAAAAAAGTCCGGAGTTCTAATAAGTTATTAAAAATTTGAATTGCCGGTGTAATAGATGAGTTTTCGTCCGAAACCCTGATACTTCGAAAGAGATTGTCCAGTTTGCACACGAAGTGCATCCAGTTTTTGCGGTTACCCTCTCTACTTTTTTGGACATGCTATGTGGGTGAAATGATGATACCATGCCAAGTTTCAACCTTTTCAGAGTTCATTTGTAGAGCTTTTCAATGTCAGGGCCATTTAGCTCAAAACAAATCAGTAAATGCATTAAAAATAGCAAATTATGTTAGAAAGGGTTGAAAGTTGATGACGTGGCTTTGAATTGTGCATGCTGAATGCAAAAAACGTCCGGAGTTGTGATAAGTTATTAAAATTTTGAATTGCCGGTGTAACAGATGAGTTTTCGTCCGAAACCCTGATACTTCGAAAGAGGTTGTCCAGTTTGTACACGAAGTGCATCCAGTTTTTGCCATGACCCTCTCTACTTTTTTGCACATGCTATGCGGATGAAATGATGATACCATTCCAAGTTTCAACCTTTTCAGAGTTCATTTGTAGAGCTTTTCAATTTCAGGGCCATTTAGCTCAAAACAAATCGGTAAATGCACGAAAAATAGCAAATTATGTCGGAAAGGGTTGAAAGTTGATGACGCGGTTTTGAATGGAGCATGTTGAATGGAAAAAACGTCCGAAGTTGTAATAAGTTATTAAAATTTTGAATTGTCGGTTTAACAGATGAGTTTTCGTCCGAAACCCTGATACTTCGAAAGATCGTCCAGTTGGTACACGAAGTGCATCTAGTTTTTGCCGTGACCCTTTCAACTTTTTTGCACTTGCTATGCGGGTGAAATGATGATACCATGCCAAGTTTCAAACTTTTCAGAGTTCATATGTAGAGCTTTTCAATTTCAGGGCCATTTAGCTCAAAACAAATCAGGAAATGCATTAAAAATAGCAAATTATGTCAGAAAGGCTTGAAAGTTGATGACGTGGCTTGGAGTTGTGCATGCTGAATGCAAAAAACATCCGGAGTTCTAATAAGTTATTAAAATTTTGAATTGCCGGTGTAATAGATGAGTTTTCGTCCGAAACCCTGATACTTCGAAAGAGATTGTCCAGTTTGCACACGAAGTGCATCCAGTTTTTGCGGTTACCCTCTCTACTTTTTTGGACATGCTATGTGGGTGAAATGATGATACCATGCCAAGTTTCAACCTTTTCAGAGTTCATTTGTAGAGCTTTTCAATTGCAGGTCCATTTAGCTCAAAAGAAATCAGTAAATGCATTAAAAATAGCAAATTAGGTCACAAAGGGTTGAAAGTTGATGATGTGGCTTTGAATGGTGCATGTTGAATGCAAAAAAAGTCCAGAGTTGTAATAAGTTATTAAAATTTTGAATTGCCGATGTAACAGATGAGTTTTTGTCTGAAATCCTGACACTTCGAAAGAGATTGTAAAGTTTCTACACGATGTGCATCCAGTTTTTGCGGTGACCCTCTCTACTTTTTTGCACATGCTATGCGGGTGAAATGATGATACCATGCCAAGTTTCAACCTTTTCAGAGTTCATTTGTAGAGCTTTTCAATTTTAGGGCCATTTAGCTCAAAACAAATCAGTAAATGCATTCAAAATAGCAAATTATGTCAGAAAGGGTTGAAAGTTGATGACGTGGCTTTGAATGGTGCATGATAAATGCAAAAAAGTCCGGAGTTGTAATAAGTTATTAAACTTTTGAATTGCCGGTGTAACAGATGTGTTTTCGTCTGAAACCCTGATACTTCAAAAGAGATTGTCCAGTTTGTACACGAAGTGCATCCAGTTTTTGCCATGACCCTCTCTACTTTTTTGAACATGCTATGTGGATGAAATGATGATACCATGCCAAGTTTCAACCTTTTCAGAGTTCATTTGTAGAGCTTTTCAATTTTAGGGCCACTTAACTCAAAACAAATCAGTAAATGCATGAAAAATAGCAAAATATGTCAGAAAGGGTTGAATGTTGATGACGTGGCTTTGAATGTTTCATGCTGGATGCAAAAAACGTCCGGAGTTATAATAAGTTATTAAAATTTTGAATTGCCGGTGTAACAGATGAGTTTTCGTCTGAAACCCTGATACTTTGAAAGAGATTGTCCAGTTTGCACACGAAGTGCATCCAGTTTTTGCGGTGACCCTCTCTCCTTTTTTGCACATGCTATGCGGGTGAAATGATGATACCTTGAGAAGTTTCAACCTTTTCAGAGTTCATTTGTAGAGCTTTTCAATGTCAGGGCCATTTAGCTCAAAACAAATCAGTAAATGCATTAAAAATAGCAAATTATGTTAGAAAGGGTTGAAAGTTGATGACGTGGCTTTGAATTGTGCATGCTGAATGCAAAAAACGTCCGGAGTTGTGATAAGTTATTAAAATTTTGAATTGCCGGTGTAACAGATGAGTTTTCGTCCGAAACCCTGATACTTCGAAAGAGATTGTCCAGTTTGTACACGAAGTGCATCCAGTTTTTGCCATGACCCTCTCTACTTTTTTGCACATGCTATGCGGATGAAATGATGATACCATTCCAAGTTTCAACCTTTTCAGAGTTCATTTGTAGAGCTTTTCAATTTCAGGGCCATTTAGCTCAAAACAAATCGGTAAATGCACGAAAAATAGCAAATTATGTCGGAAAGGGTTGAAAGTTGATGACGCGGTTTTGAATGGAGCATGTTGAATGGAAAAAACGTCCGGAGTTGTAATAAGTTATTAAAATTTTGAATTGTCGGTTTAACAGATGAGTTTTCGTCCGAAACCCTGATACTTCGAAAGAGATCGTCCAGTTGGTACACGAAGTGCATCTAGTTTTTGCCGTGACCCTTTCAACTTTTTTGCACTTGCTATGCGGGTGAAATGATGATACCATGCCAAGTTTCAAACATTTCAGAGTTCATTTGTAGAGCTTTTCAATTTCAGGGCCATTTAGCTCAAAACAAATCAGTAAATGCATTAAAAATAGCAAATTATGTCAGAAAGGGTTGAAAGTTGATGACGTGGCTTGGAGTTGTGCACGCTGAATGCAAAAAAGTCCGGAGTTCTAATAAGTTATTAAAAATTTGAGTTGCCGGTGTAATAGATGAGTTTTCGTCCGAAACCCTGATACTTCGAAAGAGATTGTCCAGTTTGCACACGAAGTGCATCCAGTTTTTGCGGTTACCCTCTCTACTTTTTTGGACATGCTATGTGGGTGAAATGATGATACCATGCCAAGTTTCAACCTTTTCAGAGTTCATTTGTAGAGCTTTTCAATGTCAGGGCCATTTAGCTCAAAACAAATCTGTAAATGCATTAAAAATAGCAAATTATGTTAGAAAGGGTTGAAAGTTGATGACGTGGCTTTGAATTGTGCATGCTGAATGGAAAAAACGTCCGGAGTTGTGATAAGTTATTAAAATTTTGAATTGCCGGTGTAACAGATGAGTTTTCGTCCGAAACCCTGATACTTCGAAAGAGATTGTCCAGTTTGTACACGAACTGCATCCAGTTTTTGCCATGACCCTCTCTACTTTTTTGCACATGCTATGCGGATGAAATGATGATACCATTCCAAGTTTCAACCTTTTCAGAGTTCATTTGTAGAGCTTTTCAATTTCAGGGCCATTTAGCTCAAAACAAATCGGTAAATGCACGAAAAATAGCAAATTATGTCGGAAAGGGTTGAAAGTTGATGACGCGGTTTTGAATGGAGCATGTTGAATGGAAAAAACGTCCGGAGTTGTAATAAGTTATTAAAATTTTGAATTGTCGGTTTAACAGATGAGTTTTCGTCCGAAACCCTGATACTTCGAAAGAGATCGTCCAGTTGGTACAGGAAGTGCATCTAGTTTTTGCCGTGACCCTTTCAACTTTTTTGCACTTGCTATGTGGGTGAAATGATGATACCATGCCAAGTTTCAAACTTTTCAGAGTTCATTTGTAGAGCTTTTCAATTTCAGGGCCATTTAGCTCAAAATAAATCAGGAAATGCATTAAAAATAGCAAATTATGTCAGAAAGGCTTGAAAGTTGATGACGTGGCTTGGAGTTGTGCATGCTGAATGCAAAAAACGTCCGGAGTTCTCATAAGTTATTAAAATTTTGAATTGCCAGTGTAATAGATGAGTTTTCGTCCGAAACCCTGATACTTCGAAAGAGATTGTCCAGTTTGCACACGAAGTGCATCCAGTTTTTGCGGTTACCCTCTCTACTTTTTTGGACATGCTATGTGGGTGAAATGATGATACCATGCCAAGTTTCAACCATTTCAGAGTTCATTTGTAGAGCTTTTCAATTGCAGGTCCATTTAGCTCAAAAGAAATCAGTAAATGCATTAAAATAGAAAATTAGGTCACAAATGGTTGAAAGTTGATGACGTGGCTTTGAATTGTGCATGCTGAATGCAAAAAAGTCCAGAGTTGTAATAAGTTATTAAAATTTTGAATTCCCGATGTAACAGATGAGTTTTTGTCTGAAACCCTGATACTTCGAAAGAGATTGTAAAGTTTCTACACGATGTGCATCCAGTTTTTGCGGTGACCCTCTCTACTTTTTTGCACATGCTATGCGGGTGAAATGATGATACCATGCCACGTTTCAACCTTTTCAGAGTTCATTTGTAGAGCTTTTCAATTTTAGGGCCATTTAGCTCAAAACAAATCAGTAAATGCATTCAAAATAGCAAATTATGTCAGAAAGGGTTGAAAGTTGATGACGTGGCTTTGAATGGTGCATGATAAATGCAAAAAAGTCCGGAGTTGTAATAAGTTATTAAACTTTTGAATTGCCGGTGTAACGGATGTGTTTTCGTCTGAAACCCTGATACTTCGAAAGAGATTGTCCAGTTTGTACACGGAGTGCATCCAGTTTTTGCCATGACCCTCTCTACTTTTTTGAACATGCTATGTGGATGAAATGATGATACCATGCCAAGTTTCAACCTTTTCAGAGTTCATTTGTAGAGCTTTTCAATTTCAGGGCCACTTAACTCAAAACAAATCAGTAAATGCATGAAAAATAGCAAATTATGTCAGAAAGGGTTGAAAGTTGATGACGTGGCTTTGAATGTTGCATGCTGGATGCAAAAAACGTCCGGAGTTATAATAAGTTATTAAAATTTTGAATTGCCGGTGTAACAGATGAGTTTTCGTCTGAAACCCTGATACTTTGAAAGAGATTGTCCAGTTTGCACACGAAGTGCATCCAGTTTTTGCGGTGACCCTCTCTCCTTTTTTGCACATGCTATGCGGGTGAAATGATGATACCTTGAGAAGTTTCAACCTTTTCAGAGTTCATTTGTAGAGCTTTTCAATGTCAGGGCCATTTAGCTCAAAACAAATCAGTAAATGCATTAAAAATAGCAAATTATGTTAGAAAGGGTTGAAAGTTGATGACGTGGCTTTGAATTGTGCATGCTGAATGCAAAAAACGTCCGGAGTTGTGATAAGTTATTAAAATTTTGAATTGCCGGTGTAACAGATGAGTTTTCGTCCGAAACCCTGATACTTCGAAAGAGATTGTCCAGTTTGTACACGAAGTGCATCCAGTTTTTGCCATGACGCTCTCTACTTTTTTGCACATGCTATGCGGATGAAATGATGATACCATTCCAAGTTTCAACCTTTTCAGAGTTCATTTGTAGAGCTTTTCAATTTTAGGGCCATTTAGCTCAAAACAAATCGGTAAATGCACGAAAAATAGCAAATTATGTCGGAAAGGGTTGAAAGTTGATGACGCGGTTTTGAATGGAGCATGTTGAATGGAAAAAACGTCCGGAGTTGTAATAAGTTATTAAAATTTTGAATTGTCGGTTTAACAGATGAGTTTTCGTCCGAAACCCTGATACTTCGAAAGAGATCGTCCAGTTGGTACACGAAGTGCATCTAGTTTTTGCCGTGACCCTTTCAACTTTTTTGCACTTGCTATGCGGGTGAAATGATGATACCATGCCAAGTTTCAAACATTTCAGAGTTCATCTGTAGAGCTTTTCAATTTCAGGGCCATTTAGCTCAAAACAAATCAGTAAATGCATTAAAAATAGCAAATTATGTCAGAAAGGGTTGAAAGTTGATGACGTGGCTTGGAGTTGTGCACGCTGAATGCAAAAAAGTCCGGAGTTCTAATAAGTTATAAAAAATTTGAATTGCCGGTGTAATAGATGAGTTTTCGTCCGAAATCCTGATACTTCGAAAGAGATTGTCCAGTTTGCACACGAAGTGCATCTAGTTTTTGCGGTTACCCACTCTACTTTTTTGGACATGCTATGCGGGTGAAATGATGATACCATGCCAAGTTTCAACCTTTTCAGAGTTCATTTGTAGAGCTTTTCAATGTCAGGGCCATTTAGCTCAAAACAAATCAGTAAATGCATTAAAAATAGCAAATTATGTTAGAAAGGGTTGAAAGTTGATGACGTGGCTTTGAATTGTGCATGATGAATGCAAAAAACGTCCGGAGTTGTGATAAGTTATTAAAATTTTGAATTGCCGGTGTAACAGATGAGTTTTCGTCCGAAACCCTGATACTCCGAAAGAGATTGTCCAGTTTGTACACGAAGTGCATCCAGTTTTTGCCATGACCCTCTCTACTTTTTTGCACATGCTATGCGGATGAAATGATGATACCATTCCAAGTTTCAACCTTTTCAGAGTTCATTTGTAGAGCTTTTCAATTTCAAGGCCATTTAGCTCAAAACAAATCGGTAAATGCACGAAAAATAGCAAATTATGTCGGAAAGGGTTGAAAGTTGATGACGCGGTTTTGAATGGAGCATGTTGAATGGAAAAAACGTCCGTAGTTGTAATAAGTTATTAAAATTTTGAATTGTCGGTTTAACAGATGAGTTTTCGTCCGAAACCCTGATACTTCGAAAGAGATCGTCCAGTTGGTACACGAAGTACATCTAGTTTTTGCCGTGACCCTTTCAACTTTTTTGCACTTGCTATGCGGGTGAAATGATGATACCATGCCAAGTTTCAAACTTTTCAGAGTTCATTTGTAGAGCTTTTCAATTTCAGGGCCATTTAGCTCAAAACAAATCAGTAAATGCATTAAAAATAGCAAATTATGTCAGAAAGGGTTGAAAGTTGATGACGTGGCTTGGAGTTGTGCATGCTGAATGCAAAAAACGTCCGGAGTTCTAATAAGTTATTAAAATTTTGAATTGCCGGTGTAATAGATGAGTTTTCGTCCGAAACCCTGATACTTCGAAAGAGATTGTCCAGTTTGCACACCAAGTGCATCCAGTTTTTGCGGTTACCCTCTCTACTTTTTTGGACATGCTATGTGGGTGAAATGATGATACCATACCAAGTTTCAACCATTTCAGAGTTCATTTGTAGAGCTTTTCAATTGCAGGGCCATTTAGCTCAAAAGAAATCAGTAAATGCATTAAAAATAGCAAATTATGTCACAAAGGGTTGAAAGTTGATGATGTGGCTTTGAATGGTGCATGCTGAATGCAAAAAAAGTCCACAGTTGTAATAAGTTAGTAAAATTTTGAATTGCCGATGTAACAGATGAGTTTTTGTCCGAAACCGAGATACTTCGAAAGAGATTGTCCAGTTTGTACACGAAGTGCATCCAGTTTTTGCCAAGACCCTCTCTACTTTTTTGAACATGCTATGTGGATGAAATGATGATACCATGCCAAGTTTCAACCTTTTCATAGTTCATTTGTAGAGCTTTTCAATTTCAGGGCCACTTAGCTCAAAACAAATCAGTACATGCATGAAAAATAGCAAATTATGTCAGAAAGGGTTGAAAGTTGATGACGTGGCTTTGAATGTTGCATGCTGGATGCAAAGAACGTTCGGAGTTATAACAAGTTATTAAAATTTTGAATTGCCGGTGTAACAGATGAGTTTTCGTCTGAAACCCTGATACTTCGAAAGAGATTGTCCAGTTCGCACACGAAGTGCATCCAATTTTTGCGGTGACCCTCTCTCCTTTTTTGCACATGCTATGCGGGTGAAATGATGATACCTTGAGAAGTTTCAGCCTTTTCAGAGTTCATTTGTAGAGCTTTTGAATGTCAGGGCCATTTAGCTCAAAACAAATCAGTTAATGCATTAAAAATAGCAAATTATGTTAGAAAGGGTTGAAAATTGATGACGTGGCTTTGAATTGTGCATGCTGAATGCAAAAAACGTCCGGAGTTGTAATAAGTTATTAAAATTTTGAATTGCTGGTGTAACAGATGAGTTTTCGTCCGAAACCCTGATACTTCGAAAGAGATTGTCCAGTTTGTACACGAAGTGCATCCAGTTTTGCCATGACCCTCTCTACTTTTTTGCACATGCTATGCGGATGAAATAATGATACCATTCCAAGTTTCAACCTTTTTAGAGTTCATTTGTAGAGCTTTTCAATTTCAGGGCCATTTAGCTCAAAACAAATCGGTAAATGCATGAAAAATCGCAAATTATGTCGGAAAGGTTTGAAAGTTGATGACGTGGCTTTGAATTGTGCTTGCTGAATGCAAAAAACGTCCGGAGTTGTAATAAGTTATTAAAATTTTGAATTGCCAGTGTAACAGATGAGTTTTCGTCTGAAAACCCTGATACTTCGAAATAGATCATCCAGTTGGTACACGAAGTGCATCTAGTTTTCGCCGAGAGCCTTTCAGCTTTTTTGCACATGCTATGCGGGTGAAATGATGATACCATGCCAAGTTTCTACCTTTTCAGAGTTCATATGTAGAGCTTTTCAATTTCAGGGCCATTTAGCTCAAAACAAATCAGTAAATGCATTAAAAATACCAAATTATGTCACAAAGGGTTGAAAGTTGATGACGTGGCTTTGAATGTTGCATGCTGGATGCAAAAAACATCCGGAGTTGTAATAAGTTATTAAAATTTTGAATTGCCGGTGTAACAGATGAGTTTTCGTCTGAAACCCTGATACTTCAAAAGAGATTGTCTAGTTTGCACACGAAGTGCATCCAGTTTTTGCGGTGACCCTTTCTCCTTTTTTGCACATGCTATGCGGGTGAAATGATGATACCATGCCAGGTTTCAACCTTTTCAGAGTTCATTTGTAGAGCTTTTCAATTTCAGGGCCATTTAGCTCAAAACAAATCAGTAAATGCATGAAAAATAGCAAATTATGTCGGAAAGGGTTGAAAGTTGATGACGCGGTTTTGAATGCAGCATGCTGGATGGAAAAAAGGTCCGGACTTGAAATAAGTTATTAAAATTTTGAATTGCCGGTGTAACAGATGAGTTTTTATCCGAAACCCTGATACTTCGAAAGAGATCGTCCAGTTGGTACACGAAATGCATCTAGTTTTTGCCGTGACCCTTTCATCTTTTTTGCACATGCTATGCGGGTGAAATGATGATACCATGCCAAGTTCAACCTTTTCAGAGTTCATTTGTAGAGCTTTTCAATTTCAGGGCCATTTAGCTCAAAACAAATCAGTAAATGCATTAAAAATAGCACATTATGTCAGAAAGGGTTGAAAGTTGATGACGTGGCTTTGAATTGTGCATGCTGAATGCAAAAAACGTCCGGAGTTGTAATAAGTTATTAAAATTTAGAATTGCCGGTGTAACAGATGAGTTTTCGTCCGAAACCCTGATACTTCGAAAGAGATTGTCCAGTTTGTACATGAAGTGCATCCAGTTTTTGCCATCACCCTCTCTACTTTTTTGCACATGCTATGCGGGTGAAATGATGATACCATGCCAAGTCTCAACCTTTTCAGAGTTCATTTGTAGAGCTTTTCAATTTCAGGTCCATTTAGCTCAAAGCAAATCAGTAAATGCATTACAAATAGCAAATTATGTCAGAAAGGGTTGAAAGTTGATGACGTGGCTTTGAATTGTGCATGCTGAATGCAAAAAATGTCCGGAGTTGTAATAAGTTATTAAAATTTTAAATTGCCTATGTAACAGATGAGTTTTCGTCCGAAACCCCGATACTTCGAAGGAGATTGTCCAGTTTGCACACGAAGTGCAGCCAGTTTTTGCGGTAACCCTCTCTAATTTTTTGGACATGCTATGCGGGTGAAATGATGATACCATGCCAAGTTTCAACCTTTTCAGAGTTCATTTGTTGAGCTTTTCAATTGCAGGTCCATTTAGCTCAAAGCAAATCAGTAAATGCATTAAAAATAGCAAATTATGTCAGAAAGGGTTGAAAGTTGATGATGTGGCTTTGAATGGTGCATGCTGAATGCAAAAAAAGTATGGAGTTGTAATAAGTTATTGAAATTTTCAATTGCCGGTGTAACAGATGAGTTTTCGTCTGAAAACCCTAATACTTCGAAAGAGATTGTCCAGTTTGCACACGAAGTGCATCCAGTTTTTGCGGTGACCCTCTCTACTTTTTTGCACATGCTATGCGGGTGAAATGATGATACCATGCCACGTTTCAACTTTTTCAGAGTTCATTAGTAGAGCTTTTCAATTTCAGGGCCATTTAGCTCAAAACAAATCAGTAAATGCATTAAAAATAGAAAATTATGTCAGAAAGGGTTGAAAGTTGATGACGTGGCTTTGAATGGTGCATGCTGAATGCAAAAAACGTCCGGAGTTGTAATAAGTTATTAGAATTTTGAATTGCCGGTGTTAAAGATGAGTTTTCGTCCTAAACCTTGATACTTCGAAAGAGATTGTCCAGTTTGTACACGAAGTGTATCCAGTTTTTGCCCGGACCCTCTCTACTTTTTTGCACATGCTATGCGGATGAAATAATGATACCATGCCAAGTCTCAACCTTTTCAGAGTTCATTTGTAGAGCTTTTCAATTTCAGGTCCATTTAGCTCAAAGCAAATCAGTAAATGCATTAAAAATAGCAAATTATGTCAGAAAGGGTTGAAAGTTGATGACGTGGCTTTTAATGTTGCATGCTGGATGCAAAAACCATCTGGATGTAACGCCCGGATAATCAAGCTACAGTAATCCCACGCTAATGGTGCCACGTCACCATGGTTACTTTGGTAATCTACCGTTAGGTCAAACTGTTTAAAAATTCAAATTCAAATTTATGTCAACGATAAAAGTTTTTCAAAATTTAAAACAAAAATGTTCGGGAGATGCCATATTTTGCATAAGTAAATATGGTGTAGTAAACACATTTTTATAAAATGCCTAAATAATTTAAATTGAAATAAAACAGAAAAGAAAATAAATAAAAGAAAGAAAATACAAAAGAGGAAACAAACAGAAAAAAAAGAAGGGAAAAGGAGCCCCCCACTGGACCCTTGCCCAACTGGGCCAACCCCCAGGCCCAGCCGGCCGGCCCACCCCCACTCCCCCACCGACACCCCCACCCACTCCACCGACACCCCACCCCACTCTCCCCCTTCCTCCCCCGATCCAGATCGGATCGGGCTTGCCCCCGTCGCCTCGCTCGCCCCCGACGTCGCCCCGCTCGCCCCCGACGCCGCCCCGCTCGCCCCCAACGTCGCCCCGCTCGCCCCCGACGACGCCCCGACGACCCCGTCGCCCCGCTCGACCCCGACGCCGCCCCGACGGAGCTCGTCCTCGCGGGACCTCCCCGCCGGCTGCTCCCACGTCGCCGTCGTCCCCGTCCCCCACCTCGAGCCCCGCTGCCACTCCCCTACGGCCACAGTGAGCCGCGCCCCTCCCCTCTCTCCCTCGCCCCATGCTCGTCCCCTCCCCTGCTCGTCGCGGTCGCCGCGCCCCGCGTGCGCGCTCGGCCGCGCTCACCGCCGCGCCCGCACCTCGCGCGTGGTCGCCCCCTGCTCACCCGCGCCCCCTTCGCTCGCCCCCGCGCACGTCGACGCATCACCGCCGCCCGGCCCGCGCACTGGCCGCACCGCGGCCGGCCTCTGCCGTGGCCGGCGTCGCTGCCCCCTGGTGGCCTCGGGCGCACACGGGCGCCCACGCCCGCACCGGCCCCCCGCGCCCCCGCTTTGGCACCCTGGGCCACTGCCAGGTGGGGCCTGCCCCTAGGCCCGAACCCCCTTGGGCCACAGACAGGTGGGCCCCCGCGCCCAGAGAACGTTAAAAAAAATATTTTAAAAAAATAAAATAAAATAAAATAAAATTAATAATATATAAATAAGTAAAGAAAATAATAATAATAATAATAAAACAAATAATAAAAATAAATTTAATTAATTAATTAATTAACTAAATTAATTAAGTTAATTAATCCTATTTAAATTAATCTAATTAGTTAGTTAATTTAATTAAACAGTAGTTAATTAGCTAACAGCCCCTCACAGGTGGGACCCACCTGTCAGGTTGACCAGGTCAACGGTCAACGTTGACTGCTGACGTCAGCATGACCTCATGCTGATGTCATAAATCCAAATTTCGAATTAAATTAAATAATTAATTAAATTCCAGAATTTAACAAATTCTTTTGAAAATCATATCTTTTAATCCGTAACTCGGAAGGAAATACTTTGTACATGAAAGTTGCTTAGAACGACGAGACGAATCCGGATACGCAGTCCGTTCGTCCACCACACATCCCTAACCTATCGAACTCGCAACTTTCCCCCTCCGGTCCGTCTGTCCGAAAACGCGAAACATCGGGAGTACTTTCCCGGATGTTCCCCCCCTTCGCCGGTACCACCTACTGTCGCGTTAGGACACACCTAGCACCGCTCATTGTCATGTCACGCATCGTCATGCTTATGTCTGCATTGTATTTACTGTTTCTTCCCCCTCTTCTCTCCGGTAGACTACGAGACCAACACTGCTACTGCCCAGTTCGACTACGGAGTTGACGACCCCTCCTACTTGCCAGAGCAACCAGGCAAGCCCCCCCTTGATCACCAGATATCGCCTATTCTTCTCTATACTGCTTGCATTAGAGTAGTGTAGCATGTTACTGCTTTCCGATATCCTATCCTGATGCATAGCCTATCCTTGCTACTACTGTTGTTACTTTTACCTGCAATCGTACATGCTTAGTATAGGATGCTAGTTTTCCATCAGTGGCCCTACATTCTTGTCCGTCTGCTGTGCTATACTATCGGGCCGTGATCACCTGGGCGGTGATCACGGGTATATACTTATATACTCTATACATGACACATGTGGTAAATAAAGTCGGGTCGGCTCGTAGGAGTACCCGCAAGTGGATCTTTGTGGCGGAGCGACAGGGCAGGTTGAGACTGCCTAGGTGAGAGGTGGGCCTGGCCCTGGACGGCATCCGCGGTTACTTCGACCTAACACGCTTAACGAGTTCTTGGTATTTGATCTGAGTCTGGCCATTTGGTCTATACGCACTAACCATCTACGCGGGAGTAGTTATGGGTATCCCGGCGTCGTGGTATCAGCCGAAGCCTTCATGACGTCAGCGACTGAGTGGCGCGCGCTGGATTGGACTGGAACGCCACTAGGCTAGGTCTGCTTCCAGCCGCGTACGCAACGTGCAGGTGTGCATAGGGCGATGGGCCCAGACCCCTGCGCGCATAGGGTTAGACCGGCGTGCTGACCTCTCTGTTGTGCTTAGGTGGGGCTGCGACGTGTTGATCTTCCGAGGCCGGGCATGACCCAGAAAAGTGTGTCCGGCCAAATGGGATCGAGCGTGTTGGGTTATGTGGTGCACCCCTGCAGGGAAGTTTATCTATTCGAATAGCTGTGTCCCTCGGTAAAAGGACGACCCGGAGTTGTACCTTGACCTTATGACAACTAGAACCGGATACTGAATAAAATACACCCTTCCAAGTGCCAGATACAACCCGGTGATCACTCTCTAACAGGGCGACGAGGAGGGGATCGCCGGGTAGGATTATGCTATGCGATGCTACTTGGAGGACTTCAATCTACTCTCTTCTACTTGCTGCAAGATGGAGATGGCCAAAAGCGTAGTCTTCGACAGGACTAGCTATCCCCCTCTTATTCTGGCATTCTGCATTTCAGCCCATTGATATGCCCCTTTACACATATACCCATGCATATGTAGTGTAGCTCCTTCCTTGCGAGTACTTTGGATGAGTACTCACGGTTGCCTTTCTCCCTTTTTTCCCCCTTTCCTTTCTACTTGGTTGTCGCAACCAGATGCTAGAGCCCAGAAGCCAGACGCCACCGTCGACGACGACTCCTACGACACTGGAGGTGCCTACTACTACGTGCAGGCCGCTGACGACGACCAGGAGTAGTTAGGAGGATCCCAGGCAGGAGGCCTGCACCTCGTTCGATCTGTATCCCAGTTTGTGCTAGCCTTCTTAAGGCAAACTTGTTTAACTTATGTCTGTACTCAGATATTGTTGCTTCCGCTGACTCGTCTGTGATCGAGCACTTGTATTCGAGCCCTCGAGGCCCCTGGCTTGTAATATGATGCTTGTATGACTTATTTATGTTTTAAAGTTGTGTTGTGATATCTTCCCGTGAGTCCCTGATCTTGATCGTACACATTTGCGTGCATGATTAGTGTACGGCCAAATCGGGGGCGTCACAAGTTGGTATCAGAGCCGACTGCCTGTAGGAATCCCCCTTTCCACACTCCTTGGCCGAAGTCGAGTCTAGACCTTAGAAAACTTTTACTAACATGGCTGTGTGCCTTACGGGCCCACGTCGCCATTGGGTGGTACTAGGATCTTTTACTCCTCGACCTTTACTCTGGGACTCTAACCTCTCTTCTATTCAGGTTAAACGAATTTACTAACTCTAACACTAGGATCCCGTGACCGCATTCACCCCAAAGTTGGATAAGCCATAGTTGTTTCTTAGAATAGTATTTTGAACAATTCACACACTGTCATTTGACTCCTTTGAAAGGTCTTTGCTTTCAGATGGAACCCATGAGGTAGGTCGTGCGTCACACGACGGCCATTGGTGCCTCGGGATCACCTGTTGTGCTAGCTGAGATGATGACCTATCTGGGTTATCGCTGGCACCCTGAGTACACCGTCCACGAGGAGTACCAGGACTTTAACCAGGAGCAGTACCGTGCCATCGTCCACCTCTACTCGCAGGAGTATGACTCCACTACTGTGCTGCACACCGCTCATGGTGTTGGTGTGACCATCGATATGGCTGTCCACGATGCTGCCTATGCTGCTCTGACACGTCTTCGTGGAGAGTATCGGGAGTTGGACACCTCCCCTTTCAGGCACATTCCTATCGCATCTGATGTTGGTGCGGAGGGATACTATACTGCTGCCTACTCCACTGTCACCCGAGAGCCCTTCTACCATCAGAACCTGGTTCTGCATGCTGATGGGCTGGATCGAGCTAACCGAGCTCTTCGCCACGAGATGTACACCACCCGTCAGCACCTTTACCGTGCTCTGACGCTGCTGCACCCCTTTGTCCGATCTAGACAGCTACCGCGTACTGCGATCTACCCAGCCAGGACCGTGATGCCCCACGGTGTCGGTTAGCCAGAGGTGGGAGGCTACTCTCCCGCACTTGGTCCTCTTCTGTCACCTGAGCGTCGGGCTCTACACCTGAGTATCCGCGGCCCCTAGTCTGCTGACGTGGAGGGCTATCCGTTGCCTCACTACCAGCTGTCGGGCTACGATTACCTCCACAGTACCTCTTGGGACTGATGTAGGCTTGCTTGTAGTGTTAGATGCATTCGCCGCGAGCCTGTGTGCCGCCTATGTTGTTTTAGTCTATGTACTGAACTCTGTGTACTGAACTCTATGCATGACCCCTTTTGTAAGTTATGCCAACTACTATGTAGTACCTATCGTGCTCCTTTCATTATGCATGTTTCATCATGAATGATTCTTGTCTTTGCAAATTTCTCAATGCTGAACTACCCCTGTTATATATTAGCAGGATGGTAAGACCAGGTGGTCGTGGTAGTGGTGGCAATGCCCCATCACCACCTGAGTACATGGCTGGTATGATCCAACAGTTTGAACTGAACCGCCAATTCATGGAAAATATGATGGCTCAGTTTCCTCGCCCCAATATGGACCAGCAACCAACTCCAGTAACTCTGCAGGATTTCATGCGCCTCAATCCAACTGTGTACCGCAGCTCAACTCAGCCTCTGGATGCTGATGACTGGCTCCGTGACATCACCTATGAGATGGAGTCTGCCAATGTGGCCCCTGCCAGCTATGTCAACTTTGCTTCCTTCTTTCTGAAGGGACCCGCAGCTCAATGGTGGGACAGCCACAGGCGTACTCTGCCAGCTGGAACAATCATCACCTGGCCAGACTTCCAAGCAGCTTTCCGTGCCCGCTTCATTCCTCAGGGAGTCATGGACCGGAAGCGTGAGTTCCGCAACCTCACCCAAGGCAACAAAACTGTTGAAGCTTATCAGCGGGAGTTTCTGGACTTGTCTCGCTATGCTGAAGAGGACATTGCAACTGATGCACGTAGACAGGAGAAGTTCCGTGATGGCCTTCAAGCTGACATCAAGCTCGCACTTCTAGTGCATGACTTTGCTGATTTCGCCACCTTGGTGAACAAGGCCATCAATGTCGAAACTGGTCTGCAGGAATACCAGAGCTCCCACAGGCGCAACCGTGACACGGGCTCATCTTCGGGCCCGCCCTCACAGAAGCGTAAGATATGGATCCCGAACAGCATGTACCGTCCAAATGCATTTGCCCCAAGGCAGACCTATGCTGCACCTCGTCTGCCTCCACCACCATTTGGGCAGTCAAGACTTCCAGCTCCACCGTCACAAGCTCCTGTTCCCACTCCCAATAATGGCTTGTGCTTCAGGTGTGGTCAACCAGGACACCGTGCTGGAGAATGCAACCAGAACCAGAATCAACTGGCCCTTCCAGCAACTGGCCGTGGTAACAACCAGCCCTGCAACAACAATGCTAAGTCTTATGGTCGTGCTCATGCCAACCACGTTGATCTCAACGAAGCTCAAGACCAGCCTGCTACTGTGATGGGTACACTCCTCGTAAATTCAGTACCAGCATCCGTTTTATTTGATACAGGTGCATCGCATTCATTCATGTCAGAAGATTTTGCATACAAGCACGACGTTAAATGTGAGGAGATGAACACCTCGGTATTGGTCAAAACCCCAGTGGGACAGTGTCAAACCTCCCTGGTTGGCATCGATGTCCCCGTGGAAATCGAAGGGCTGGAATTTTGTGCCGCTCCCATTATCCTGAAGTCGTCTAACATCGACCTCATTTTGGGGATGGATTGGTTGAAAGTGCATACTGCTTCTATAGTTTGCGCCACTAAGATCGTTCATCTACTTCACCCTTCAGATGAAATAGTTGCTTACCAAGCTCATCTGGTGCAAAATGCCGAGGCCAGGCTCTATGCATTGAATGCATTGAACGCTGCACCACTCGAGGGCATTGAAAACATTCCCGTCGTGCGTGAATTCCTCGACGTCTTCCCTGAAGAACTTCCAGGGATTCCCCCTGCTAGAGCTGTCGAATTCATCATCGACTTGAAACCAGGCACCACTCCTATAGCCAAGCGACCCTACAAAATGCCGCCGCATGAACTCCTTGAGCTTAAGGAGGAAATCGACAAATCTCTTCGCAAAGGATTCATTCGCCCAAGTTGCTCTCCTTGGGGAGCACCTTCTCTCTTTGTCAAGAAGAAGGATGGGACAAACCGATTAGTTCAAGACTACCATCCTATAAACCAAGCTACCATTCAGAATAAATACCCTCTTCCTCGGATCAACGATCTGTATGACCAACTGGCGGGTTCGTCAGTGTTCTCTAAGCTCGACTTGAGGTTGGGTTACCACCAGATCCGAGTTCGCGAAGAGGATATCCCAAAGACCGCCTTCGTGACTCGATATGGTTCATACGAGTACACTGTCATGTCTTTCGGTTTAACCAATGCTCCAGCCACCTTCTCTCGTCTGATGAACTATATATTCATGGATTACCTCGACAAGTTCGTCGTGGTTTATCTGGATGATATCCTGGTATTTTCCAAGAACAAAGAAGAACATGCTGAACATCTTCGACTTGTGCTAGAAAAGCTACGAGAGCATCAACTATATGCCAAGTTCTCCAAATGTGAATTCTGGCTACCGTAAGTAACCTCTCTTGGGCATGTCATCTCTAAGGATGGTATTGCCGTCAACCCTGAACGAGTCCAGGCTATCCTTGATTGGACTCCTCCCAAGAACGTTAAGCAAGTCAGAAGTTTTCTCGGTCTCGCCAGCTATTGCCGTCGATTCGTCGAGGACTTCTCCAAGATCGCCAGGCCCCTGACTAACCTGTTGCATAAGGGCGTCAACTTCCAATGGACAGACAAATGTAAGGAAAGTTTCCAGGCACTCAAAGACAAGTTGACTTCTGCCCCGGTTCTAGCTCCACCTGATACTAAGAAGAACTTCGTCATTTACTGCGACGCTTCCCGTCAAGGATTAGCTGTGTCCTAATGCAAGACCGCAAAGTGATTGCTTATGCCTCTCGGCAATTGAGCCCTCACGAAGAGAACTACCCAGTTCGCGACCTCGAACTTGCTGCTGTCATTCATGCGCTAAAGCAGTGGCGACATTACCTTCTCGGTAATCATTGCGAGATCTTCACTGACCACCAAAGTCTGAAGTATCTGTTTACTCAGCCAGACCTGAACCTCCGTCAGCAGAGATGGATGGAACTTGTTGCAGACTTTGACATGGGTATTTCCTATACGCCAGGCAAGGCTAATGTAATGGCTGATGCCTTGAGCCGCAAGTCTTACTGCAACCACCTCCAGGTTCACAAAGTTCAGCCCTCGCTTGTTGAAGAATTCAGGAAGCTGAACCTCCATATTGTTCCTCCGGGTGCACTCGCTCCCCCTCCTAAGGAGTTTGGCAAGATAAACCTCCACGTTGTTACCCAGGGTTCCCTCAATACCCTAGTTGCTAAACCAGATCTCGTGGACACCATCAAAAGGCTACAGAAGTATGACTCTGAAGCCCACAAGATTAAGCGCTACCTCGCAGAAGGAAAGCCCTCATTCTTCACTATTGCTGAAGATGGCACCTTATACTTCCAGGGCCGCCTAGTGGTGCCATGTGCAGAGAAAAACCTGGATATGACACAGGAAGTTATGAAAGAAGCTCATGATACGCCTCTATGTATCCACCCTGGTAGTACAAAGATGTACCAAGACATCCGTCAGAGATTCTGGTGGTCTAATATGAAGCAAGACATTGCTCGTTATGTTGCTGAGTGTGACATTTGCCGTCGTATCAAAGCAGAACATCAAAGGCCTGCTAGAACTCTGCAACCTATCTTTATTCCTGAATGGAAATGGGACCATGTTGAGATGGACTTCGTCACTGGATTTCCCAAATCACAGAAAGGTAATGATGCTATTCTTGTCGTCATTGACTGGCTTTCCAAAGTTGCACATTTCCTGGCGGTCAAAGAAATGATCACTGCTAGTCAGTTGGCAACGCTCTATATGTCCAGGATTGTTTTACTCCACGGTATTCCATTGGTTATCAGTTCAGACCGTGGCAGCTTATTCACTTCAAGATTCTGGGCATGTTTCCAAGAAGCCATGGGAACTCATCTGTCATTCAGTACTGCGTTTCATCCTCAGTCGCAATGGCAAGTTGAACGCGTCAACCAAGTTCTCGAAGATATGCTTCGAGCTTGTGTTATTTCCTTCGGCAAGAAATGGGAGGAATCTCTCTCGTATGCTAAGTTCTCTTATAATAATAGCTATCAAGCTAGTCTGAAGATGGCCCCCTTCGAAGTGTTATATGGACGAAAGTGCCGAACCCCTCTGAACTGGTCAGAAACTGGGGAACGTCCACTCTTCGGTCCGGATATTACCCAACATGCCGAAGAACAAGTCCGCATTATTCGTGAGAATCTCAAGACTGCTCAGTCACGTCAGAAGAGTCAGTATGACCGTCATCATAAAGACATGGTATATCAACCTGGCGAAAAGGCTTATCTTCGAGTCACACCAATGAAGGGTGCTCAGCGCTTTGGAATCAAGGGCAAACTAGCTCCTCGCTATATTGGCCCATTCACTATTCTCGAAAGGCGTGGAAAAGTGGCATACCAACTGGAGCTTCCGCCGAACCTTTCTCAGGTTCACGATGTGTTCCATGTGTCACAGCTCCGCCGTTGCTTCAAGGACCCAATCCGAGCAGTGGATCATGAAGTGCTCGAATTGCAGCAGGACCTCTCCTATAAGGAGCATCCGGTCCGCATCCTCGACCAATCTGAATGCCGCACTCGTCAGAAGGCGATCAAGTTCCTCAAAGTCCAGTGGTCGCACCATTCTGAAGATGAAGCCACTTGGGAACGAGAGGATCGTCTGCGCGAAGAATACCCCGCATTTTTTCCTTCTACCTCCTAAATCTCGGGACGAGATTTCTTGTAGTGTAGGAGTTTTGTAACGCCCGGATAATCATGCTACAGTAATCCCACGCTAATGGTGCCACGTCACCACGGTTACTTTGCTAATCTACCGTTAGGTCAAACTGTTTAAAAATTCAAATTCAAATTTATGTCAACGATAAAAGTTTTTCAAAATTTAAAACAAAAATGTTCGGGAGATGCCATACTTTGCATAAGTAAATATGGTGTAGTAAACACATTTTTATAAAATGCCTAAATAATTTAAATTGAAATAAAACAGAAAAGAAAATAAATAAAAGAAAGAAAATACAAAAGAGGAAACAAACAGAAAAAAAAGAAGGGAAAAGGAACCCCCCCCCCAACTGGACCCTGGCCCAACTGGGCCAACCCCTAGGCCCAGCCGGCCGGCCCACCCCCACTCCCTTATCCACTCCCCACCCGACACCCCCACCCACTCCACCGACACCCCACCCCACTCTCCCCCTCCCTCCCCCGATCCAGATCGGATCGGGCTTGCCCCTGTCGCCTCGCTCGCCCCCGACGTCGCCCCGGTCGCCCCCGACGCCGCCCCGCTCGCCCCCGACGCCGCCCCGCTCGCCCCCAACACCGCCCCGACGACCCCGTCGCCCCGCTCACCCCCGACGCCGACCCGCTCGCCCCCGACGCCGCCCCGACGGAGCTCGTCCTCGCCGAACCTCCCCGCCGGCCTGCTCCCACGCCGCCGTCGTCCCCGTCCCCCACCTCGAGCCCCGCTGCCACTCCCCTACGGCCAATGTGAGCCGCACCCCTCCCCTCTTTCCCTCGCCCCGTGCTCGTCCCCTCCCCTGCTTGCCGCGGTCGCCGCGCCCCGCGCTCGCGCTCGGCCGCGCTCACCGCCGCGCCCGCACCTCGCGCGTGGCCGCCCCCCTGCTCACCCCGCGCCCCCTTCGCTCGCCCCCGCGCACGTCGACGCGTCACCGCCGCCCGACCCGCGCACTGGCCGCACCGCGGCCGGCCTCTGCCGTGGCCGGCGTCGCCGCCCCTGGTGGCCTCGGGCACACACGGGCGCCCACGCCCGCACCGGCCACCCGCGCCCCCGCTTTGGCCCCCTGGGCCACTACCAGGTGGGGCCTCGCCCCCCTGAGCCACTGCCCCTGGGCCCGAACCCCCTTGGGCCACAGACAGGTGGGCCCCCGCGCCCAGAGAATGTTAAAAAAAATGATTTAAAAAAATAAAATAAAATAAAATAAAATAAATAATATATAAATAAATAAAGAAAATAATAATAAAACAAATAATAAAAATAAAATTAATTAATTAATTAATTAACTAAATTAATTAAGTTAATTAATCCTGTTTAAATTAATCTAATTAGTTAGTTAATTTAATTAAACAGTAGTTAATTAGCTAACAGCCCTTGACAGGTGGGACCCACCTGTCAGGTTGACCAGGTCAACGGTCAACGTTGACTGCTGACGTCAGCATGACCTCATGCTGATTTCATAAATCCAAATTTCAAATTAAATTAAATAATTAATTAAATTCCAGAAATTAATAAATTCTTTTGAAAATCATATCTTTTAATCCCTCGAGGCCCCTGGCTTGTATTATGATGCTTGTATGACTTATTTATGTTTTAGAGTTGTGTTGTGATATCTTCCCGTGAGTTCCTGATCTTGATCGTACACATTTTCGTGCATGATTAGTGTATGGCCAAAATTTTGAATTGCCGGTGTAACAGATGAGTTTTCGTCCAAAACCCTGATACTTCGAAAGAGATTGTCCAGTTTGTACACGAAGTGCATCCAATTTTTGCCATGACCCTCCCTACTTTTTTGCACATGATATGCGGATGAAATGATGATACCATGCCAAGTCTCAATCTTTTCAGAGTTCATTTGTGGAGCTTTTCAATTTCAGGTCCATTTAGCTCAAAGCAAATCTGTAAATGCATTAAAAATAGCAAATTATGTCAAAAAGGGTTGAAAGTTGATGACGTGGCTTTGAATGCTGCCTGCTGGAAGCAAAAAACATCCGGAGTTGTAATAACTTATTAAAATTTTGAATTGCCGGTGTAACAGATGAGTTTTCGTCTGAAACCCTGAAACTTCAAAAGAGATTGTCCAGTTTGCACACGAAGTGCATCCAGTTTTTGCGGTGACCCTCTCTCCTTTTTTGCACATGCTATGCGGGTGAAATGATGATACCATGCCAAGTTTCAACCTTTTCAGAGTTCATTTGTAGAGCTTTTCAATTTCAGGGCCATTTAGCTCAGAACAAATCGATAAATGCATGAAAAATAGCAAATTATGTCGGAAAGGGTTGAAAGTTGATGACGCGGTTTTGAATGGAGCATGTTGGATGGAAAAAACGTCCGGAGTTGAAATAAGTTATTAAAATTTTGAATTGCCGGTGTAACAGATGAGTTTTCGTCCGAAACCCTGATACTTCGAAAGAGATCGTCCAGTTGGTACACGAAGTGCATCTAGTTTTTGCCGTGACCCTTTCAACTTTTTTGCACATGCTATGCGGGTGAAATGATGATACCATGCCAAGTTCAACCTTTTCAGAGTTCATTTGTAGAGCTTTTCAATTTCAGGGCCATTTAGCTCAAAACAAATCAGTAAATGCATTGAAAATAGCACATTATGTCAGAAAGGGTTAAAAGTTGATGACGTGGCTTTGAATTGTGCATGCTGAATGCAAAAAAGTCCGGAGTTGTAATAAGTTATTAAAAAATTTAATTGCCGGTGTAACAGATGAGTTTTCGTCCGAAACCCTGATACTTCGAAAGAGATTGTCCAGTTTGTACACGAAGTGCATCCAGTTTTTGCCATCACCCTCTCTACTTTTTTTGCATGTGCTATGCGGGTGAAATGATGATACCATGCCAAGTCTAAACCTTTTCAGAGTTCATTTGTAGAGCTTTTCAATTTCAGGTCCATTTAGCTCAAAGCAAATCAGTAAATGCATTAAAAATAGCAAATTATGTCCGAAAGGGTTGAAAGTTGATGACGTGGCTTTGAATTGTGCATGCGGAATGCAAAAGACGTTCGGAGTTGTAATAAGTTATTAAAATTTTGAATTGCCTGTGTAACTGATGAGTTTTCGTCCGAAACCCTGATACTTCGAAAGAGATTGTCCAGTTTGCACACGAAGTGCATCCAGTTTTTGCGGTGATCCTCTCTACTTTTTTGCACATGCTATGCGGGTGAAATGATGATACCATGCCAAGTTTCAACCTTTTCAGAGTTCATTTGTAGAGCTTTTCAATTGCAGGTCCATTTAGCTCAAAGCAAATCAGTAAATGCATTAAAAATAGCAAATTATGTCACAAAGGGTTGAAAGTTGATGATGTGGCTTTGAATGGTGCATGCTGAATGCAAAAAATGTCCGGAGTTGTAATAAGTTATTAAAATTTTGAATTGCCGGTGTAAAAGATGAGTTTTCGTCCTAAACCTTGATACTTCGAAAGAGATTGTCCAGTTTGTACACGAAGTGCATCCAGTTTTTGCCCTGACCCTCTCTACTCTTTTGCACATGCTACGCGGATGAAATGGTGATACCATGCCAAGTCTCAACCTTTTCAGAGTTCATTTGTAGAGCTTTTCAATTTCAGGTCCATTTAGCTCAAAGCAAATCGGTAAATACATTAAAAATAGCAAATTATGTCAGAAAGGGTTGAAAGTTGATGACGTGGATTTGAATGTTGCATGTTGGATGCAAAAAACATCCAGAGTTGTAATAAGTTATTAAAATTTTGAATTGCCGGTGTAACAGATGAGTTTTCGTCCGAAACCCTGATACTTCGAAAGAGATTGTCCAGTTTGTACACGATGTGCATCCAGTTTTTGCCACGACCCTCCCTACTTTTTTGCACATGCTATGCGGATGAAATGATGATACCATGCCAAGTCTCAATCTTTTCAGAGTTCATTTGTAGAGCTTTTCAATTTCAGGACCATTTAGCTCAAAGCAAATCAGTAAATGCATTAAAAATAGCAAATTATGTCAGAAAGGGTTGAAACTTGATGACGTGGCTTTGAATGGTGCATGCTGAATGCAAAAAACGTCCGGAGTTGTAATAAGTTATTAAAATTTTGAATTGCCGGTGTAAAAGATGAGTTTTCGTCCTAAACCTTGATACTTCGAAAGAGATTGTCCAGTTTGTACACGAAGTGCATCTAGTTTTTGCCCTGACCCTCTCTACTTTTTTGCACATGCTACGCGGATGAAATGGTGATACCATGCCAAGTCTCAACCTTTTCAGAGTTCATTTGTAGAGCTTTTCAATTTCAGGTCCATTTAGCTCAAAGCAAATCAGTAAATACATTAAAAATAGCAAATTATGTCAGAAAGGGTTGAAAGTTGATGACGTGGATTTGAATGTTGCATGCTGGATTCATAAAACATCCAGAGTTGTAATAAGTTATTAAAATTTTGAATTGCCGGTGTAACAGATGAGTTTTCGTCTGAAACCCTGATACTTCAAAATAGATTGTCCAGTTTGCACACGAAGTGCATCCAGTTTTTGCGGTGACCCTCTCTCCTTTTTTGCACATGCTATGCGGGTGAAATGATGATACCATGCCAAGATTCAACCTTTTCAGAGTTCATTTGTAGAGCTTTTCAATTTCAGGGCCATTTAGCTCAGAACAAATCGATAAATGCATGAAAAATAGCAAATTATGTCGGAAAGGGTTGAAAGTTGATGACGCGGTTTTGAATGGAGCATGTTGGATGGAAAAAACGTCCGGAGTTGAAATAAGTTATTAAAATTTTGAATTGCCGGTGTAACAGATGAGTTTTCGTACGAAACCCTGATACTTCGAATGAGATCGTCCAGTTGGTACACGAAGTGCATCTAGTTTTTGCCGTGACCCTTTCAACTTTTTTGCACATGCTATGCGGGTGAAATGATGATACCATGCCAAGTTCAACCTTTTCAGAGTTCATTTGTAGAGCTTTTCAATTTCAGGGCCATTTAGCTCAAAACACATCAGTAAATGCATTGAAAATAGCACATTATGTCAGAAAGGGTTAAAAGTTGATGACGTGGCTTTGAATTGTGCATGCTGAATGCAAAAAAGTCCGGAGTTGTAATAAGTTATTAAAAATTTTAATTGCCGGTGTAACAGATGAGTTTTCGTCCGAAACCCTGATACTTCGAAAGAGATTGTCCAGTTTGTACACGAAGTGCATCCAGTTTTTGCCATCACCCTCTCTACTTTTTTTGCACGTGCTATGCGGGTGAAATGATGATACCATGCCAAGTCTAAACCTTTTCAGAGTTCATTTGTAGAGCTTTTCAATTTCAGGTCCATTTAGCTGAAAGCAAATCAGTAAATGCATTAAAAATAGCAAATTATATCCGAAAGGGTTGAAAGTTGATGACGTGGCTTTGAATTGTGCATGCGGAATGCAAAAGACGTTCGGAGTTGTAATAAGTTATTAAAATTTTGAATTGCCTGTGTAACTGATGAGTTTTCGTCCGAAACCCTGATACTTCGAAAGAGATTGTCCAGTTTGCACACGAAGTGCATCCAGTTTTTGCGGTGACCCTCTCTACTTTTTTGCACATGCCATGCGGGTGAAATGATGATACCATGCCAAGTTTCAACCTTTTCAGAGTTCATTTGTAGAGCTTTTCAATTGCAGGTCCATTTAGCTCAAAGCAAATCAGTAAATGCATTAAAAATAGCAAATTATGTCACAAAGGGTTGAAAGTTGATGATGTGGCTTTGAATGGTGCATGCTGAATGCAAAAAACGTCCGGAGTTGTAATAAGTTATTAAAATTTTGAATTGCCGGTGTAAAAGATGAGTTTTCGTCCTAAACCTTGATACTTCGAAAGAGATTGTCCAGTTTGTACACGAAGTGCATCCAGTTTTTGCCCTGACCCTCTCTACTCTTTTGCACATGCTACGCGGATGAAATGGTGATACCATGCCAAGTCTCAACCTTTTCAGAGTTCATTTGTAGAGCTTTTCAATTTCAGGTCCATTTAGCTCAAAGCAAATCGGTAAATACATTAAAAATAGCAAATTATGTCAGAAAGGGTTGAAAGTTGATGACGTGGATTTGAATGTTGCATGCTGGATGCAAAAAACATCCAGAGTTGTAATAAGTTATTAAAATTTTGAATTGCCGGTGTAACAGATGAGTTTTCGTCCGAAACCCTGATACTTCGAAAGAGATTGTCCAGTTTGTACACGATGTGCATCCAGTTTTTGCCATGACCCTCCCTACTTTTTTGCACATGCTATGCGGATGAAATGATGATACCATGCCAAGTCTCAATCTTTTCAGAGTTCATTTGTAGAGCTTTTCAATTTCAGGACCATTTAGCTCAAAGCAAATCAGTAAATGCATTAAAAATAGCAAATTATGTCAGTAAGGGTTGAAACTTGATGACGTGGCTTTGAATGGTGCATGCTGAATGCAAAAAACGTCCGGAGTTGTAATAAGTTATTAAAATTTTGAATTGCCGGTGTAAAAGATGAGTTTTCGTCCTAAACCTTGATACTTCGAAAGAGATTGTCCAGTTTGTACACGAAGTGCATCTAGTTTTTGCCCTGACCCTCTCTACTTTTTTGCACATGCTACGCGGATGAAATGGTGATACCATGCCAAGTCTCAACCTTTTCAGAGTTCATTTGTAGAGCTTTTCAATTTCAGGTCCATTTAGCTCAAAGCAAATCAGTAAATACATTAAAAATAGCAAATTATGTCAGAAAGGGTTGAAAGTTGATGACGTGGATTTGAATGTTGCATGCTGGATTCATAAAACATCCAGAGTTGTAATAAGTTATTAAAATTTTGAATTGCCGGTGTAACAGATGAGTTTTCGTCCGAAACCCTGATACTTCGAAAGAGATTGTCCAGTTTGTACACGAAGTGTATCCAGTTTTTGCCATGACCCTCCCTACTTTTTTGCACATGCTATGCGGATGAAATGATGATACCATGCCAAGTCTCAATCTTTTCAGAGTTCATTTGTACAGCTTTTCAATTTCAGGACCATTTAGCTCAAAGCAAATCAGTAAATGCATTAAAAATAGCAAATTATGTCAAAAAGGGTTGAAAGTTGATGACGTGGCTTTGAATGTTGCATGCTGGATGCGAAAAACATCCGGAGTTGTAATAAGTTATTAAAATTTTGAATTGCCGGTGTAACAGATGAGTTTTCGTCTGAAACCCTGATACTTCAAAAGAGATTGTCCAGTTTGCACACGAAGTGCATCCAGTTTTTGCGGTGACCCTCTCTCCTTTTTTGCACATGCTATGCGGGTGAAATGATGATAAGATGCCAAGTTTAAAACTTTTCAGAGTTCATTTGTAGAGCTTTTCAATTTCAGGGCCATTTAGCTCAAAACAAATCGGTAAATGCATGAAAAATAGAAAATTATGTCGAAAAGGGTTGAAAGTTGATGACGCGGTTTTGAATGGAGCATGCTGGTTGGAAAAAACGTCCGGAGTTGAAATAAGTTATTAAAATTTTGAATTGCCGGTGTAACAGATGAGTTTTCGTCCGAAACCCTGATACTTCGGAAGAGATCGTCCAGTTGGTACACGAAGTGCATCTAGTTTTTGCCGTGCCCCTTTCAACTTTTTTGCACATGCTATGCGGGTGAAATGATGATACCATGCCAAATTCAACCTTTTCAGAGTTCATTTGTAGTGCTTTTCAATTTCAGGGCCATTTAGCTCAAAACAAATCAGTAAATGCATTAAAAATAGCACATTATGTCAGAAAGGGTTGA
Organism: Aegilops tauschii subsp. strangulata; assembly: GCF_002575655.3. Lineage (NCBI taxonomy): Eukaryota > Viridiplantae > Streptophyta > Magnoliopsida > Poales > Poaceae > Aegilops > Aegilops tauschii. The sequence goes on from NW_027332555.1 coordinate 173,635, forward strand.
AAGTTGATGAAGTGGCTTTGAATTGTGCATGTTGAATGCAAAAAACGTCCGGAGTTGTAATAACTTAGTAAAATTTTGAATTGCCGGTGTAGCAGATGAGTTTTCGTCCGAAACCCTGATACTTCGAAAGAGATTGTCCAGTTTGCACACGAAGTGCATCCAGTTTTTGCCATCACCCTCTCTACTTTTTTGCACATGCTATGCGGGTGAAATGATGATACCATGCCAAGTCTCAACCTTTTCAGAGTTCATTTGTAGAGCTTTTCAATTTCAGGTCCATTTAGTTCAAAGCAAATCAGTAAATGCATTAAAAATAGCAAATTATGTCAGAAAGGGTTGAAAGTTGATGACGTGGCTTTGAATTGTGCATGCTAAATGCAAAAGACTTCTGGAGTTGTAATAAGTTATTAAAATTTTGAATTGCCTGTGTAACTGATGAGTTTTCGTCCGACACACTGATACTTCGAAAGAGATTGTCCAGTTTGTACACGAAGTGCATCCAGTTTTTTCCATGACCCTCTCTACTTTTTTGCACATGCTATGCGGCTGAAATGATGATACCATGCCAAGTTTCAACCTTTTCAGAGTTCATTTGTAGAGCTTTTTAATTTCAGGGCCATTTAGCTGAAAACAAATCGGTAAATGCAGGAAAAATAGCAAATTATGTCGGAAAGGGCTGAAAGTTGATGAAGTGGTTTTGAATGGAGCATGCTGAATGGAAAAAACGTCCGTAGTTGTAATGAGTTATTAAAATTTTGAATTGCCCGTGTAACAGATGAGTTTTCGTCCGAAACCCTGATACTTCGAAAGAGATTGTCCAGTTTGTACACGAAGTGCATCTAGTTTTTGCCATGACCCTCTCTACTTTTTTGCACATGCTATGCGGGTGAAATGATGATACCATGGCAAGTTTCAACCTTTTCAGAGTTCATTGTGCAAAAAAGTAGAGAGGGTCATCGCAAAAACTGGATGCACTTCGTGTACAAACCGGACAATCTCTTTCGAAGTATCAGGGTTTCGGACAAAAAACACATCTGTTACACCGGTAATTCAAAATTTTAATAACTTATTAAAACTCCGAACCTTTTTTGCATTTAGCAAGCGCCATTCAAAGCCACGTCATCAACTTTCAAGCCTTTTTGACATAATTTGCTATTTTTAATGCCTTTACTGATTTGTTTTCAGCTAAATAGCCCTGAAATTGAAAAGCTCTACATATGAACTCTGAAAAGGTTGAAACTTGCCATGGTATCATCATTTCACCCACATAGCATGTGCAAAAAAGTTGAAAGGGTGACGGCAAAAACTAGATGCACTTCGTGTACCAACTGGACAATCAGTATCGGGGTTTCGGACGAAAACTCATCTGTTACACCGGCAATTCAAAATTTTAATAACTTATTACAACTCTGGACGTTTTTTCCATTCAGCATGCACCATTCAAAACCACTTCATCAACTTTCAACACTTTCCGACATAATTTGCTATTTTTCATGCATTTACCGATTTGTTTTGAGCTAAATGGGCCTAAAATTAAAAAGCTCTACAAATGTACTCTGAAAAGGTTGAAACTTGGCATGGTATCATCATTTCAGCCGCATAGCATGTGCAAAAAAGTAGAGAGGGTCATGGCAAAAACTGGATGCACTTCGTGTACAAACTGGACAATCTCTTTCGAAGTATCAGGGTTTCGGACGAAAACTCATCTGTTACACCGGCAATTCAAAATTTTAATCACTTATTACAACTCCGGACGTTTTTTCCATTCAGCATGCTCATTCAAAACCACTTCATCAACGTTCAACCCTTTCCGACATAATTTGCTATTTTTCATGCATTTACCGATTTGTTTTGAGCTAAATGGCCCTGAAATTGAAAAGCTCTATAAATGAACTCTGAAAAGGTTGAAACTTGGCATGGTATCATCATTTCACCCACACAGCATGTGCAAAAAAAGTAGAGAGGGTCACGGCAAAAACTGGATGCACTTCGTGTGCAAACTGGACAATCTCTTTTGATGTATCACGGTTTCAGACGAAAACTCATCTGTTACACCGGCAGTTCAAAATTTTAATAACTTATTACAACTCCGGATGTTTTTTGCATCCAGCATGCAACATTCAAAGCCACGTCATCAACTTTCAACCCTTTCTGACATAATTTGCTATTTTTAATGCATTTACTGATTTGCTTTGAGCTAAATGGACCTGAAATTGAAAAGCTCTACAAATGAACTCCGAAAAGGTTGAGACTTGGCATGGTATCATCATTTCACCCGCATAGCTTGTGCAAAAAAGTAGAGAGGGTCATGGCAAAAACTGGATGTACTTCATGTACAAACTGGACAATCTCTCTCGAAGTATCAGGGTTTCGGACGAAAACTCATCTGTTACACCGGCAATTCAAAATTTTAATAACTAATTACAACTCCGGATGTTTTTTGCATTCAGCTTGCACAATTCAAAGCCACGTCATCAACTTTCAACTTGTTCTGACATAATTTGCTATTTTTAATTCATTTACTGATTTTTTTGAGCTAAATGGCCCTGAAATTGAAAAGCTCTACAAATGAACTCTGAAAAGGTTGAACTTGGCATGGTATCGTCATTTCAGCCGCATAGCATGTGCAAAAAAGTTGAAAGGGTCATGGCAAAAACTAGATGCACTTCGTGTACAAACTGGACGATCTCTTTCGAAGTATCAGGGTTTCGGACGAAAACTCATCTGTTACACCGGCAATTCAAAATTTTAATAACTTAGTACAACTCTGGACGTTTTTTCCATTCAGCATGCTCCATTCAAAACCGCGTCATCAACTTTCAACCCTTTCTGACATAATTTGCTATTTTTCATGCATTTACCGATTTGTTTTGAGCTAAATGGCCATGAAATTGAAAAGCTCTACAAATGAACTCTGAAAAGGTTGAAACTTGGCATGGTATCATCATTTCACCCGCATAGCAAGTGCAAAAAAGTAGAGAGAGTCACCGCAAAAACTGGATACACTTCGTTGGCAAAATGGACAATCTCTTTTGAAGTATCCGGGTTTCAGACGAAAACTCATCTGTTACACCGGCAATTCAAAATTTTAATAACTTATTACAACTCCGGATGTTTTTTGCATCCAGCATGCAACATTCAAAGCCACGTCATCAACTTTCAACCCTTTGTGACATAATTTGCTATTTTTAATGCATTTACTGATTTGCTTTGAGCTAAATGGACCTGAAATTGAAAAGCTCTACAAAAGAACTCTGAAAAGGTTGAGACTTGGCATGGTATCATTATTTCACCCGCATAGCATGTGCAAAAAAGTAGAGAGGGTGATGGCAAAAACTGGATGCACTTCGTGTACAAACTGAACAATCTCTTTCGAAGTATCAGGGTTTCGGACGAAAACACATCTGTTACACCAGCAATTCAAAAAATTTATAACTTATTACAACTCCGGAAGTTTTTTGCATTCAGCATGCACAATTAAAAGCCACGTCATCAACTTTCAACCCTTTCTGACATAATTTGCTATTTTTAATGCATTTACTGATTTGTTTTGAGCTAAATGGCCCTGAAATTGAAAAGCTCTACAAATGAACTCTGAAAAGGTTGAACTTGGCATGGTATCATCATTTCAGCCGCATAGCATGTGCAGAAAAGTTGAAAGGGTCACGGCAAAAACTAGATGCACTTCGTGTACAAACTGGACGATCTCTTTCGAAGTATCAGGGTTTCGGACGAAAACTCATTTGTTACACCGGCAATTGAAAATTTTAACTTATTACAACTCCGGACGTTTTTCCCACTCAGCATGCTCCATTCAAAACCGCGTCATCAACTTTCAACCCTTTTCGACATAATTTGCTATTTTTCATGCATTTACCGATTTGTTTTGAGCTAAATGGCCCTGAAATTGAAAAGCTCTACAAATGAACTCTGAAAAGGTTGAAACTTGGCATGGTATCATCATTTCACCCGCATAGCATGTGCAAAAAAGCAGAGAGGGTCACCACAAAAACTGGATACACTTCGTGTGCACACTGGACAATCTGTTTTGAAGTATCCGGGTTTCAGACGAAAACTCATCTGTTACACCGGCAATTCAAAATTTTAATAACTTATTACAACTCCGGATGTTTTTTGCATCCAGCATGCAACATTCAAAGCCACGTCATTAACTTTCAACCGTTTCTGACATAATTTGCTATTTTTAATGCATTTACTGATTTGCTTTGAGCTAAATGGACCTGAAATTGAAAAGCTCTACAAATGAACTCTGAAAAGGTTGAGACTTGGCATGGTATCATTATTTCACCCGCATAGCATGTGCAAAAAAGTAGAGAGGGTGATGGCAAAAACTGGATGCACTTCGGGTACAAACTGGACAATCTCTTTCGAAGTATCAGGGTTTCGGACGAAAACACATCTGTTACACCGGCAATTCAAAATTTTAATAACTCATTGCAACTCCGGACGTTTTTTGCATTCAGCATGCACAATTAAAAGCCACGTCATCAACTTTCAACCCTTTCTGACATAATTTGCTATTTTTAATGCATTTACTGATTTGTTTTGAGCTAAATGGCCCTGAAATAGAAAAGCTCTACAAAAGAACTCTGAAAAGGTTGAGACTTGGCATGGTATCATTATTTCACCCGCATAGCATGTACAAAAAAGTAGAGAGGGTGATGGCAAAAACTGGATGCACTTCGTGTACAAACTGGACAATCTCTTTCGAAGTATCAGGGTTTCGGACGAAAACACATCTGTTACACCAGCAATTCAAAAAAATTATAACTTATTACAACTCCGGAAGTTTTTTGCATTCAACATGCACAATTAAAAGCCACGTCATCAACTTTCAACCCTTTCTGACATAATTTGCTATTTTTAATGCATTTACTGATTTGTTTTGAGCTAAATGGCCCTGAAATTGAAAAGCTCTACAAATAAACTCTGAAAATGTTGAACTTGGCATGGTATCATCATTTCAGACGCATAGCATGTGCAAAAAAGTTGAAAGGGTCACGGCAAAAACTAGATGCACTTCGTGTACAAACTGGACGATCTCTTTCGAAGTATCAGGGTTTCGGACGAAAACTCATCTGTTACACCGGCAATTGAAAATTTTAATAACTTATTACAACTCCGGACGTTTTTTCCATTCAGCATGCTCCATTCAAAACCGCGTCATCAACTTTCAACCCTTTCCGACATAATTTGCTATTTTTATGCATTTACCGATTTGTTTTGAGCTAAATGGCCCTGAAATTGAAAAGCTCTACAAATGAACTCTGAAAAGGTTGAACTTGGCATGGTATCATCATTTCAGCCGCATAGCATGTGCAAAAAATTTGAAAGGGTCACGGCAAAAACTAGATGCACTTCGTGTACAAACTGGACGATCTCTTTCGAAGTATCAGGGTTTCGGACGAAAACTCATCTGTTACACCGGCAATTCAAAATTTTAATAACTTAGTACAACTCTGGACGTTTTTTCCATTCAGCATGCTCCATTCAAAACCGCGTCATCAACTTTCAACCCTTTCTGACTTAATTTGCTATTTTTCATGGATTTACCGATTTGTTTTGAGCTAAATGGCCATGAAATTGAAAAGCTCTACAAATGAACTCTGAAAAGGTTGAAACTTGGCATGGTATCATCATTTCACCCGCATAGCAAGTGCAAAAAAGTAGAGAGAGTCACCGCAAAAACTGGATACACTTCGTGTGCAAACTGGACAATCTCTTTTGAAGTATCCGGGTTTCAGACGAAAACTCATCTGTTACACCTGCAATTCAAAATTTTAATAACTTATTACAACTCTGGATGTTTTTTGCATCCAGCATGCAACATTCAAAGCCACGTTATCAACTTTCAACCCTTTGTGACGTAATTTGCTATTTTTAATGCATTTACTGATTTGCTTTGAGCTAAATGGACCTGAAATTGAAAAGCTCTACAAAAGAACTCTGAAAAGGTTGAGACTTGGCATGGTATCATTATTTCACCCGCATAGCATGTGCAAAAAAGTAGAGAGGGTGATGGCAAAAACTGGATGCACTTCGTGTACAAACTGAACAATCTCTTTCGAAGTATCAGGGTTTCGGACGAAAACACATCTGTTACACCAGCAATTCAAAAAATTTATAACTTATTACAACTCCGGAAGTTTTTTGCATTCAGCATGCACAATTAAAAGCCACGTCATCAACTTTCAACCCTTTCTGACATAATTTGCTATTTTTAATGCATTTACTGATTTGTTTTGAGCTAAATGGCCCTGAAATTGAAAAGCTCTACAAATGAACTCTGAAAAGGTTGAACTTGGCATGGTATCATCATTTCAGCCGCATAGCATGTGCAAAAAAGTTGAAAGGGTCACGGCAAAAACTAGATGCACTTCGTGTACAAACTGGACGATCTCTTTCGAAGTATCAGGGTTTCGGACGAAAACTCATCTGTTACACCGGCAATTGAAAATTTTAACTTATTACAACTCCGGACGTTTTTCCAATTCAGCATGCTCCATTCAAAACCGCGTCATCAACTTTCAACCCTTTCCGACATAATTTGCTATTTTTCATGCATTTACCGATTTGTTTTGAGCTAAATGGCCCTGAAATTGAAAAGCTCTACAAATGAACTCTGAAAAGGTTGAAACTTGGCATGGTATCATCATTTCACCCGCATAGCATGTGCAAAAAAGCAGAGAGGGTCACCACAAAAACTGGATACACTTCGTGTGCAAACTGGACAATCTGTTTTGAAGTATCCGGGTTTCAGACGAAAACTCATCTGTTACACCTGCAATTCAAAATTTTAATAACTTATTACAACTCTGGATGTTTTTTGCATCCAGCATGCAACATTCAAAGCCACGTTATCAACTTTCAACCCTTTGTGACATAATTTGCTATTTTTAATGCATTTACTGATTTGCTTTGAGCTAAATGGACCTGAAATTGAAAAGCTCTACAAAAGAACTCTGAAAAGGTTGAGACTTGGCATGGTATCATTATTTCACCCGCATAGCATGTGCAAAAAAGTAGAGAGGGTGATGGCAAAAACTGGATGCACTTCGTGTACAAACTGAACAATCTCTTTCGAAGTATCAGGGTTTCGGACGAAAACACATCTGTTACACCAGCAATTCAAAAAATTTATAACTTATTACAACTCCGGAAGTTTTTTGCATTCAGCATGCACAATTAAAAGCCACGTCATCAACTTTCAACCCTTTCTGACATAATTTGCTATTTTTAATGCATTTACTGATTTGTTTTGGGCTAAATGCCCCTGAAATTGAAAAGCTCTACAAATGAACTCTGAAAAGGTTGAACTTGGCATGGTATCATCATTTCAGCCGCATAGCATGTGCAAAAAAGTTGAAAGGGTCACGGCAAAAACTAGATGCACTTCGTGTACAAACTGGACGATCTCTTTCGAAGTATCAGGGTTTCGGACGAAAACTCATCTGTTACACCGGCAATTGAAAATTTTAACTTATTACAACTCCGGACGTTTTTCCAATTCAGCATGCTCCATTCAAAACCGCGTCATCAACTTTCAACCCTTTCCGACATAATTTGCTATTTTTCATGCATTTACCGATTTGTTTTGAGCTAAATGACCCTGAAATTGAAAAGCTCTACAAATGAACTCTGAAAAGGTTGAAACTTGGCATGGTATCATCATTTCACCCGCATAGCATGTGCAAAAAAGCAGAGAGGGTCACCACAAAAACTGGATACACTTCGTGTGCAAACTGGACAATCTGTTTTGAAGTATCCGGGTTTCAGACGAAAACTCATCTGTTACACCGGCAATTCAAAATTTTAATAACTTATTACAACTCCGGATGTTTTTTCATCTAGCATGCAACATTCAAAGCCACGTCATTAACTTTCAACCGTTTCGGACATAATTTGCTATTTTTAATGCATTTACTGATTTGCTTTGAGCTAAATGGACCTGAAATTGAAAAGCTCTACAAATGAACTCTGAAAAGGTGGAGACTTGGCATGGTATCATTATTTCACCCGCATAGCATGTGCCAAAAAGTAGAGAGGGTGATGGCAAAAACAGGATGAACTTCGGGTACAAACTGGACAATCTCTTTCGAAGTATCAGGGTTTCGGACGAAAACACATCTGTTACACCGGCAATTCAAATTTTTTATAACTCATTGCAACTCCGGACGTTTTTTGCATTCAGCATGCACAATTAAAAGCCACATCATCAACTTTCAACCCTTTCTGACATAATTTGCTATTATTAATGCATTACTGATTTGTTTTGAGGTAAATGGCCCTGAAATTGAAAAGCTCTACAAAAGAACTCTGAAAAGGTTGAGACTTGGCATGGTAACATTATTTCACCCGCATAGCATGTGCAAAAAAGTAGAGAGGGTGATGGCAAAAACTGGATGCACTTCGTGTACAAACTGGACAATCTCTTTCGAAGTATCAGGGTTTCGGACGAAAACACATCTGTTACACCAGCAATTCAAAAAATTTATAACTTATTACAACTCCGGAAGTTTTTTGCATTCAGCATGCATAATTAAAAGCCACGTCATCAACTTTCAACCCTTTCTGACATAATTTGCTATTTTTAATGAATTTACTGATTTGTTTTGAGCTAAATGGCCCTGAAATTGAAAAGCTCTACAAGTGAACTCTGAAAAGGTTGAACTTGGCATGGTATCATCATTTCTGCCGCATAGCATGTGCAAAAAAGTTGAATGGGTCACGGCAAAACCTAGATGCACTTTGTGTACAAACTGGACGATCTCTTTCGAAGTATCAGGGTTTCGGACGAAAACTCATCTGTTACACCGGCAATTGAAAATTTTAATAACTTATTACAACTCCGGACAATTTTTCCATTCAACATGCTCCATTCAAAACCGCGTCATCAACTTTCAACCCTTTCCGACATAATTTGCTATTTTTCATGTATTTACCGATTTGTTTTGAGCTAAATGCCCCTGAAATTGAAAAGCTCTACAAATGAACTCTGAAAAGGTTGAAACTTGCCATGGTATCATCATTTCACCTGCATAATATGTGCAAAAAAGTAGAGAGGGTCACCACAAAAACTGGATACACTTCGTGTGCAAACTGGACAATCTGTTTTGAAGTATCCGGGTTTCAGACGAAAACTCATCTGTTACACCGGCAATTCAAAATTTTAATAACTTATTACAACTCCGGATGTTTTTTCATCTAGCATGCAACATTCAAAGCCACGTCATTAACTTTCAACCGTTTCTGACATAATTTGCTATTTTTAATGCATTTACTGATTTGCTTTGAGCTAAATGGACCTGAAATTGAAAAGCTCTACAAATGAACTCTGAAAAGGTTGAGACTTGGCATGGTATCATTATTTCGCCCGCATAGCATGTGCAAAAAAGTAGAGAGGGTGATGGCAAAAACTGGATGCACTTTGGGTGCAAACTGGACAATCTCTTTCGAAGTATCAGGGTTTCGGACGAAAACACATCTGTTACACCGGCAATTCAAATTTTTTATAACTCATTACAACTCCGGACGTTTTTTGCATTCAGCATGCACAGTTAAAAGCCACGTCATCAACTTTCAACCCTTTCTGACATAATTTGCTATTTTTAAAGCATTTACTGATTTGTTTTGAGCTAAATGGCCCTGAAATTGAAAAGCTCTACAAATGAACTCTGAAAAGGTTGAACTTGGCATGGTATCATCATTTCAGCCGCATAGCATGTGCAAAAAAGTTGTAAGGGTCACGGCAAAAACTAGATGCACTTCGCGTACAAACTGGACGATCTCTTTCGAAGTACCAGGGTTTCAGACGAAAACTCATCTGTTACACGGGCAATTCAAGATTTTAATAACTTATTAGAACTCCGGACATTTTTTCCATTCAACATGCTCCATTCAAAACCACTTCATCAACTTTCAGCCCTTTCCGACATAATTTGCTATTTTTCATGCATTTACTGATTTGCTTTGAGCTAAATGGACCTGAAATTGAAAAGCTCTACAAATGAACTATGAAAAGGTTGAGACTTGGCATGGTATCATTATTTCACCCGCATAGCATGTGCAAAAAAGTAGAGAGGGTGATGGAAAAAACTGGATGCACTTCGTGTACAAACTGGACAATCTCTTTCGAAGTATCAGGGTTTCGGACGAAAACACATCTGTTACACCAGCAATTCAAAAATTTAATAACTTATTACAACTCCGGAAGTTTTTTGCATTCAGCATGCACAATTAAAAGCCACGTCATCAACTTTCAACCCTTTCTGACATAATTTGCTATTTTTAATGCATTTACTGATTTGTTTTGAGCTAAATGGCCCTGAAATTGAAAAGCTCTACAAGTGAACTCTGAAAAGGTTGAACTTGGCATGGTATCATCATTTCAGCCGCATAGCATGTGCAAAAAAGTTGAAAGGGTCATGGCAAAAACTAGATGCACTTCGTGTACAAACTGGACGATCTCTTTCGAAGTATCAGGGTTTCGGACGAAAACTCTTCTGTTACACCGGCAATTGAAAATTTTAATAACTTTTTACAACTCCGGAAAATTTTTCCATTCAACATGCTCCATTCAAAACCGCGTCATCAACTTTCAACCCTTTCCGACATAATTTGCTATTTTTCATGTATTTACCGATTTGTTTTGAGCTAAATGGCCCTGAAATTGAAAAGCTCTACAAATGAACTCTGAAAAGGTTGAAACTTGGCATGGTATCATCATTTCACCCGCATAGCATGTGCAAAAAAGTAGAGAGGGTCACCACAAAAACTGGATACACTTCGTGTGCAAACTGGACAATCTGTTTTGAAGTATTCGGGTTTCAGACGAAAATCATCTGTTACACCGGCAATTCAAAATTTTAATAACTTATTACAACTCCGGATGTTTTTTGCATCCAGCATGCAACATTCAAAGCCACGTCATTAACTTTCAACCGTTTCTGACATAATTTGCTATTTTTAATGCATTTACTGATTTGCTTTGAGCTAAATGGACCTGAAATTGAAAAGCTCTACAAATGAACTCTGAAAAGGTTGAGACTTGGCATGGTATCATTATTTCGCCCGCATAGCATGTGCAAAAAAGTAGAGAGGGTGATGGCAAAAACTGGATGCACTTTGGGTACAAACTGGACAATCTCTTTCGAAGTATCAGGGTTTCGGACGAAAACACATCTGTTACACCGGCAATTCAAATTTTTTATAACTCATTACAACTCTGGACGTTTTTTGCATTCAGCATGCACAGTTAAAAGCCACGTCATCAACTTTCAACCCTTTCTGACATAATTTGCTATTTTTAATGCATTTACTGATTTGTTTTGAGCTAAATGGCCCTGAAATTGAAAAGCTCTACAAATGAACTCTGAAAAGGTTGAACTTGGCATGGTATCATCATTTCAGCCGCATAGCATGTGCAAAAAATTTGAAAGGGTCACGGCAAAAACTAGATGCACTTCGCGTACAAACTGGACGATCTCTTTCGAAGTACCAGGGTTTCAGACGAAAACTCATCTGTTACACGGGCAATTCAAGATTTTAATAACTTATTACAACTCCGGACATTTTTTCCATTCAACATGCTCCATTCAAAACCACTTCATCAACTTTCAGCCCTTTCCGACATAATTTGCTATTTTTCATGCATTTACTGATTTGCTTTGAGCTAAATGGACCTGAAATTGAAAAGCTCTACAAATGAACTATGAAAAGGTTGAGACTTGGCATGGTATCATTATTTCACCCGCATAGCATGTGCAAAAAAGTAGAGAGGGTGATGGAAAAAACTGGATGCACTTCGTGTACAAACTGGACAATCTCTTTCGAAGTATCAGGGTTTCGGACGAAAACACATCTGTTACACCAGCAATTCAAAAATTTAATAAGTTATTACAACTCCGGAAGTTTTTTGCATTCAGCATGCACAATTAAAAGCCACGTCATCAACTTTCAACCCTTTCTGACATAATTTTCTATTTTTAATGCATTTACTGATTTGTTTTGAGCTAAATGGCCCTGAAATTGAAAAGCTCTACAAGTGAACTCTGAAAAGGTTGAACTTGGCATGGTATCATCATTTCAGCCGCATAGCATGTGCAAAAAAGTTGAAAGGGTCATGGCAAAAACTAGATGCACTTCGTGTACAAACTGGACGATCTCTTTCGAAGTATCAGGGTTTCGGACGAAAACTCATCTGTTACACCGGCAATTGAAAATTTTAATAACTTATTACAACTCCGGACAATTTTTCCATTCAACATGCTCCATTCAAAACCGCGTCATCAACTTTCAACCCTTTCCGACATAATTTGCTATTTTTCATGTATTTACCGATTTGTTTTGAGCTAAATGGCCCTGAAATTGAAAAGCTCTACAAATGAACTCTGAAAAGGTTGAAACTTGGCATGGTATCATCATTTCACCCGCATAGCATGTGCAAAAAAGTAGAGAGGGTCACCACAAAAACTGGATACACTTCGTGTGCAAACTGGACAATCTGTTTTGAAGTATCCGGGTTTCAGACGAAAACTCATCTGTTACACCGGCAATTCAAAATTTTAATAACTTATTACAACTCCGGATGTTTTTTGCATCCAGCGTGCAACATTCAAAGCCACGTCATTAACTTTCAACCGTTTCTGACATAATTTGCTATTTTTAATGCATTTACTGATTTGCTTTGAGCTAAATGGACCTGAAATTGAAAAGCTCTACAAATGAACTCTGAAAAGGTTGAGACTTGGCATGGTATCATTATTTCGCCCGCATAGCATGTGCAAAAAAGTAGAGAGGGTGATGGCAAAAACTGGATGCACTTTGGGTAAAAACTGGACAATCTCTTTCGAAGTATCAGGGTTTCGGACGAAAACACATCTGTTACACCGACAATTCAAATTTTGTATAACTCATTACAACTCCGGACGTTTTTTGCATTCAGCATGCACAATTAAAAGCCACGTCATCAACTTTCAACCCTTTCTGACATAATTTGCTATTTTTAATGCATTTACTGATTTGTTTTGAGCTAAATGGCCCTGAAATTGAAAAGCTCTACAAATGAACTCTGAAAAGGTTGAACTTGGCATGGTATCATCATTTCAGCCGCATAGCATGTGCAAAAAAGTTGAAAGGGTCACGACAAAAACTAGATGCACTTCGCGTACAAACTGGACGATCTCTTTCGAAGTATCAGGGTTTCAGACGAAAACTCATCTGTTACACGGGCAATTCAGCATGCTCCATTCAAAACCACTTCATCAACTTTCAGCCCTTTCCGACATAATTTGCTACTTTTCATGCATTTACTGATTTGCTTTGAGCTAAATGGACCTGAAATTGAAAAGCTCTACAAATGAACTATGAAAAGGTTGAGACTTGGCATGGTATCATTATTTCACCCGCCTAGCATGTGCAAAAAAGTAGAGAGGGTGATGGCAAAAACTGGATGCACTTCGGGTACAAACTGGACAATCTCTTTCGAAGTATTAGGGTTTCGGACGAAAACACATCTGTTACACCGGCAATTCAAATTTTTTATAACTCATTACAACTCCGGACGTTTTTTGCATTCAGCGTGCACAATTAAAAGCCACGTCATCAACTTTCAACACTTTCTGACATAAGTTGCTATTTTTAATGCATTTACTGATTTGTTTTAAGCTAAATGGCCCTGAAATTGAAAAGCTCTACAAAATAACTCTGAAAAGGTTGAGAATTGGCATGGTATCATTATTTCACCCACATAGCATGTGCAAAAAAGTAGAGAGGGTGATCGCAAAAACTGGATGCACTTCGTGCACAAACTGGACAATCTCTTTCGAAGTATCAGGGTTTCGGACGAAAACACATCTGTTACACCAGCAATTCAAAAATTTTATAACTTATTACAACTCCGGAAGTTTTTTGCATTCAGCATGCACAATTAAAATCCACGTCATCAACTTTCAACCCTTTCTGACATAATTTGCTATTTTTAAGGCATTTACTGATTTGTTTTGAGCTAAATGGCCCTGAAATTGAAAAGCACTACAAATGAACTCTGAAAAGGTTGAACTTGGCATGGTATCATCATTTCAGCCGCATAGCATGTGCAAAAAAGTTGAAAGGGTCATGGCAAAAACTAGATGCACTTCGTATACAACTTGGACGATCTCTTTCGAAGTATCAGGGTTTCGGACGAAAACTCATCTGTTACACCGGCAATTGAAAATTTTAATAACTTATTACAACTCCGGACATTTTTTCCATTCAACATGCTCCATTCAAAACCGCGTCATCAACTTTCAACCCTTTCCGACATAATTTGCTATTTTTCATGCATTTACCGATTTGTTTTGAGCTAAATGGCCCTGAAATTGAAAAGCTCTACAAATGAACTGTGAAAAGGTTGAAACTTGGCATGGTATCATCATTTCACCCGCATAGCATGTGCAAAAAAGTAGAGAGGGTCACCACAAAAACTGGATACACTTCGTGTGCAAACTGGACAATCTGTTTTGAAGTATCCGGGTTTCAGACGAAAACTTATTTGTTACACCGGCAATTCAAAATTTTAATAACTTATTACAACTCCGGATATTTTTTGCATCCAGCATGCAACATTCAAAGCCACGACATTAACTTTCAACCGTTTCTGACATAATTTGCTATTTTTAATGCATTTACTGATTTGCTTTGAGCTAAATGGACCTGAAATTGAAAATCTCTACAAATGAACTCTGAAAAGGTTGAGACTTGGCATGGTATCATTATTTCACCCGCATAGCATGTGCAAAAAAGTAGAGTGGGTGATGGCAAAAACTAGATGCACTTCGCGTACAAACTGGACGATCTCTTTCGAAGTATCAGGGTTTGGGACGAAAACTCATCTGTTACACGGGCAATTCAAGATTTTAATAACTTATTACAACTCCGGTCGTTTTTTCCATTCAGCATGCTCCATTCAAAACCACTTCATCAACTTTCAGCCCTTTCCGACATAATTTGCTATTTTTCATGCATTTACTAATTTGCTTTGAGCTAAATGGACCTGAAATTGAAAAGCTCTACAAATGAACTATGAAAAGGTTGAGACTTGGCATGGTATCATTATTTCACCCGCATAGCATGTGCAAAAAAGTAGAGAGGGTGATGGCAAAAACTGGATGCACTTCGGGTACAAACTGCACAATCTCTTTCGAAGTATCAGGGTTTCGGACGAAAACACATCTGTTACACCGGCAATTCAAATTTTTTATAACTCATTACAACTCCGGACTTTTTTGCATTCAGCATGCACAATTAAAAGCCACGTCATCAACTTTCAACAATTTCTGACATAATTTGCTATTTTTAATGCATTTACTGATTTGTTTTGAGCTAAGTGGCCCTGAAATTGAAAAGCTCTACAAAATAACTCTGAAAAGGTTGAGAATTGGCATGGTATCATTATTTCACCCGCATAGCATGTGCAAAAAAGTAGAGAGGGTGATGGCAAAAACTGGAAGCACTTCGGGTACAAACTGGACTATCTCTTTCGAAGTATCAGGGTTTCGGACGAAAACACATCTGTTACACCGGCAATTCAAATTTTTTATAACTCATTACAACTCCGGACGTTTTTTGCATTCAGCATGCACAATTAAAAGCCACGTCATCAACTTTCAACACTTTCTGACATAATTTGCTATTTTTAATGCATTTACTGATTTGTTTTGACCTAAATGGCCCTGAAATTGAAAACCTCTACAAAATAACTCTGAAAAGGTTGAGAATTGGCATGGTATCATTATTTCACCCGCATAGCATGTGCAAAAAAGTAGAGAGGGTGATGGCAAAAACTGGATGCACTTCGTGCACAAACTGGACAATCTCTTTCGAAGTATCAGGGTTTCGGACGAAAACACATCTGTTACACCAGCAATTCAAAATTTTTATAACTTATTACAACTCCGGAAGTTTTTTGCATTCAGCATGCACAATTAAAAGCCACGTCATCAACTTTCAACCCTTTCTGACATAATTTGCTATTTTTAATGCATTTACTGATTTGTTTTGAGCTAAATGGCCCTGAAATTGAAAAGCTCTACAAATGAACTCTGAAAAGGTTGAACTTGGCATGGTATCATCATTTTAGCCGCATAGCATGTGCAAAAAAGTTGAAAGGCTCATGGCAAAAACTAGATGCACTTCGTGTACAACTTGGACGATCTCTTTCGAAGTATCAGGGTTTCGGACGAAAACTCATCTGTTACACCGGCAATTGAAAATTTTAATAACTTATTACAACTCCGGACGTTTTTTCCATTCAACATGCTCCATTCAAAACCGCGTCATCAACTTTCAACCCTTTCCGACATAATTTGCTATTTTTCATGCATTTACCGATTTGTTTTGAGCTAAATGGCCCTGAAATTGAAAAGCTCTACAAATGAACTCTGAAAAGGTTGAAACTTGGCATGGTATCATCATTTCACCCGCATAGCATGTGCAAAAAAGTAGAGAGGGTGATGGCAAAAACTGGATGCACTTCGGGTACAAACTGGACAATCTCTTTCGAAGTATCAGGGTTTCGGACGAAAACACATCTGTTACACCGGCAATTCAAATTTTTTATAACTCATTACAACTCCGGACGTTTTTTGCATTCAGCATGCACAATTAAAAGCCATGTCATCAACTTTCAACACTTTCTGACATAATTTGCTATTTTTAATGCATTTACTGATTTGTTTTGAGCTAAATGGCCCCGAAATTGAAAAGCTCTACAAAATAACTCTGAAAAGGTTGAGAATTGGCATGGTATCATTATTTCACCCGCATAGCATGTGCAAAAAAGTAGAGAGGGTGATGGCAAAAACTGGATGCACTTCGTGCACAAACTGGACAATCTCTTTCGAAGTATCAGGGTTTCGGACGAAAACACATCTGTTACACCAGCAAATCAAAAAATTTATAACTTATTACAACTCCGGAAGTTTTTTGCATTCAGCATGCACAATTAAAAGCCATGTCATCAACTTTCAACCCTTTCTGACATAATTTGCTATTTTTAATGCATTTACTGATTTGTTTTGAGCTAAATGGCCCTGAAATTGAAAAGCTCTACAAATAAACTCTGAAAAGGTTGAACTTGGCATGGTATCATCATTTCAGCCGCATAGCATGTGCAAAAAAGTTGAAAGGGTCATGGCAAAAACTAGATGCACTTCGTGTACAACTTGGACGATCTCTTTCGAAGTATCAGGGTTTCGGACGAAAACTCATCGTTACACCGGCAATTGAAAATTTTAATAACTTATTACAACTCCGGACTTTTTTCCATTCAACATGCTCCATTCAAAACCGCGTCATCAACTTTCAACCCTTTCCGACATAATTTGCTATTTTTCATGCATTTACCGATTTGTTTTGAGCTAAATGGCCCTGAAATTGAAAAGCTCTACAAATGAACTCTGAAAAGGTTGAAACTTGGCATGGTATCATCATTTCACCCGCATAGCATGTGCAAAAAAGTAGAGAGGGTCACCACAAAAACTGGATACACTTCGTGTGCAAACTGGACAATCTGTTTTGAAGTATCCGGGTTTCAGACGAAAACTCATCTGTTACACCGGCAATTCAAAATTTTAATAACTTATTACAACTCCGGATGTTTTTTGCATCCAGCATGCAACATTCAAAGCCACGTCATTAACTTTCAACCGTTTCTGACATAATTTGCTATTTTTAATGCATTTACTGATTTGCTTTGAGCTAAATGGACCTGAAATTGAAAAGCTCTACAAATGAACTCTGAAAAGGTTGAGACTTGGCATGGTATCATTATTTCACCCGCATAGCATGTGCAAAAAAGTAGAGAGGGTGATGGCAAAAACTGGATGCACTTTGGGTACAAACTGGAGAATCTCTTTCGAAGTATCAGGGTTTCGGACGAAAACACATCTGTTACACCGGCAATTCAAATTTTTTATAAATCATTACAACTCCGGACGTTTTTTGCATTCAGCATGCACAATTAAAAGCCACGTCATCAACTTTCAACCCTTTCTGACATAATTTGCTATTTTTAATGCATTTACTGATTTGTTTTGAGCTAAATGGCCCTGAAATTGAAAAGCTCTACAAGTGAACTCTGAAAAGGTTGAACTTGGCATGGTATCATCATTTCAGCCGCATAGCATGTGCAAAAAAGTTGAAAGGGTCACGGCAAAAACTAGATGCACTTCGTGTACAAACTGGACGATCTCTTTCGAAGTATCAGGGTTTCGGACGAAAACTCATCTGTTACACCGGCAATTGAAAATTTTAATAACTTATTACAACTCCGGACAATTTTTCCATTCAACATGCTCCATTCAAAACCGCGTCATCAACTTTCAACCCTTTCCGACATAATTTGCTATTTTTCATGCATTTACCGATTTGTTTTGAGCTAAATGGCCCTGAAATTGAAAAGCTCTACAAATGAACTCTGAAAAGGTTGAAACTTGGCATGGTATCATAATTTCACCCGCATAGCATGTGCAAAAAAGTAGAGAGGGTCACCACAAAAACTGGATACACTTCGTGTGCAAACTGGACAATCTGTTTTGAAGTATCCGGGTTTCAGACGAAAACTCATCTGCTACACCGGCAATTCAAAATTTTAATAACTTATTACAACTCCGGATGTTTTTTGCATCCAGCATGCAACATTCAAAGCCACATCATTAACTTTCAACCGTTTCTGACATAATTTGCTATTTTTAATGCATTTACTGATTTGCTTTGAGCTAAATGGACCTGAAATTGAAAAGCTCTACAAATGAACTCTGAAAAGGTTGAGACTTGGCATGGTATCATTATTTCACCCGCATAGCATGTGCAAAAAAGTAGAGAGGGTGATGGAAAAAACTGGATGCACTTTGGGTACAAACTGGACAATCTCTTTCGAAGTATCAGGGTTTCGGACGAAAACACATCTGTTACACCGGCAATTCAAATTTTTTATAACTCATTACAACTCCGGACGTTTTTTGCATTCAGCATGCACAATTAAAAGCCACGTCATCAACTTTCAACCCTTTCTGACATAATTTGCTATTTTTAATGCATTTACTGATTTGTTTTGAGCTAAATGGCCCTGAAATTGAAAAGCTCTACAAATGAACTCTGAAAAGGTTGAATTTGGCATGGTATCATCATTTCAGCCGCATAGCATGTGCAAAAAAGTTGAAAGGGTCACGGCAAAAACTAGATGCACTTCGCGTACAAACTGGACGATCTCTTTCGAAGTATCAGGGTTTGGGACGAAAACTCATCTGTTACACGGGCAATTCAAGATTTTAATAACTTATTACAACTCCGGTCGTTTTTTCCATTCAGCATGCTCCATTCAAAACCACTTCATCAACTTTCAGCCCTTTCCGACATAATTTGCTATTTTTCATGCATTTACTGATTTGCTTTGAGCTAAATGAACCTGAAATTGAAAAGCTCTACAAATGAACTATGAAAAGGTTGAGACTTGGCATGGTATCATTATTTCACCCGCATAGCATGTGCAAAAAAGTAGAGAGGGTGATGGCAAAAACTGGATGCACTTCGGGTACAAACTGCACAATCTCTTTCGAAGTATCAGGGTTTCGGACGAAAACACATCTGTTACACCGGCAATTCAAATTTTTTATAACTCATTACAACTCCGGACTTTTTTGCATTCAGCATGCACAATTAAAAGCCACGTCATCAACTTTCAACAATTTCTGACATAATTTGCTATTTTTAATGCATTTACTGATTTGTTTTGAGCTAAATGGCCCTGAAATTGAAAAGCTCTACAAAATAACTCTGAAAAGGTTGAGAATTGGCATGGTATCATTATTTCACCCGCATAGCATGTGCAAAAAAGTAGAGAGGGTGATGGCAAAAACTGGATGCACTTCGTGCACAAACTGGACAATCTCTTTCGAAGTATCAGGGTTTCGGACGACAACACATCTGTTACACCAGCAATTCAAAAAATTTATAACTTATTACAACTCCGGAAGTTTTTTGCATTCAGCATGCACAATTAAAAGCCACGTCATCAACTTTCAACCCTTTCTGACATAATTTGCTATTTTTAATGCATTTACTGATTTGTTTTGAGCTAAACGGCCCTGAAATTGAAAAGCTCTACAAATGAACTCTGAAATGGTTGAACTTGGCATGGTATCATCATTTCAGCCGCATAGCATTTGCAAAAAAGTTGAAAGGGTCATGGCAAAAACTAGATGCACTTCGTGTACAACTTGGACGATCTCTTTCGAAGTATCAGGGTTTCGGACGAAAACTCATCTGTTACACCGGCAATTGAAAATTTTAATAACTTATTACAACTCCGGACGTTTTTTCCATTCAACATGCTCCATTCAAAACCGCGTCATCAACTTTCAACCCTTTCCGACATAATTTGCTATTTTTCATGCATTTACCGATTTGTTTTTAGCTAAATGGCCCTGAAATTGAAAAGCTCTACAAATGAACTCTGAAAAGGTTGAAACTTGGCATGGTATCATAATTTCACCCGCATAGCATGTGCAAAAAAGTAGAGAGGGTCACCACAAAAACTGGATACACTTCGTGTGCAAACTGGACAATCTGTTTTGAAGTATCCGGGTTTCAGACGAAAACTCATCTGTTACACCGGCAATTCAAAATTTTAATAACTTATTACAACTCCGGATGTTTTTTGCATCCAGCATGCAACATTCAAAGCCACGTCATTAACTTTCAACCGTTTCTGACATAATTTGCTATTTTTAATGCATTTACTGATTTTCTTTGAGCTAAATGGACCTGAAATTGAAAAGCTCTACAAATGAACTCTGAAAAGGTTGAGACTTGGCATGGTATCATTATTTCACCCGCATAGCATGTGCAAAAAAGTAGAGAGGGTGATGGCAAAAACTGGATGCACTTTGGGTACAAACTGGACAATCTCTTTCGAAGTATCAGGGTTTCGGACGAAAACACATCTGTTACACCGGCAATTCAAATTTTTTATAACTCATTACAACTCCGGACGTTTTTTGCATTCAGCATGCACAATTAAAAGCCACGTCATCAACTTTCAACCCTTTCTGACATAATTTGCTATTTTTAATGCATTTACTGATTTGTTTTGAGCTAAATGGCCCTAAAATTGAAAAGCTCTACAAGTGAACTCTGAAAAGGTTGAACTTGGCATGGGATCATCATTTCAGCCGCATAGCATGTGCAAAAAAGTTGAAAGGGTCACGGCAAAAACTAGATGCACTTCGTGTACAAACTGGACGATCTCTTTCGAAGTATAAGGGTTTCGGACGAAAACTCATCTGTTACACCGGCAATTGAAAATTTTAATAACTTATTACAACTCCGGACAATTTTTCATTCAACATGCTCCATTCAAAACCGCGTCATCAACTTTCAACCCTTTCCGACATAATTTGCTATTTTTCATGCATTTACCGATTTGTTTTGAGCTAAATGGCCCTGAAATTGAAAAGCTCTACAAATGAACTCTGAAAAGGTTGAAACTTGGCATGGTATCATAATTTCACCCGCATAGCATGTGCAAAAAAGTAGAGAGGGTCACCACAAAAACTGGATACACTTTGTGTGCAAACTGGACAATCTGTTTTGAAGTATCCGGGTTTCAGACGAAAACTCATCTGTTACACCGGCAATTCAAAATTTTAATAACTTATTACAACTCCGGATGTTTTTTGCATCCAGCATGCAACATTCAAAGCCACATCATTAACTTTCAACCGTTTCTGACATAATTTGCTATTTTTAATGCATTTACTGATTTGCTTTGAGCTAAATGGACCTGAAATTGAAAAGCTCTACAAATGAACTCTGAAAAGGTTGAGACTTGGCATGGTATCATTATTTCACCCGCATAGCATGTGCAAAAAAGTAGAGAGGGTGATGGAAAAAACTGGATGCACTTTGGGTACAAACTGGACAATCTCTTTCGAAGTATCAGGGTTTCGGACGAAAACACATCTGTTACACCGGCAATTCAAATTTTTTATAACTCATTACAACTCCGGACGTTTTTTGCATTCAGCATGCACAATTAAAAGCCACGTCATCAACTTTCAACCCTTTCTGACATAATTTGCTATTTTTAATGCATTTACTGATTTGTTTTGAGCTAAATGGCCCTGAAATTAAAAAGCTCTACAAATGAACTCTAAAAAGGTTGAACTTGGCATGGTATCATCATTTCAGCCGCATAGCATGTGCCAAAAAGTTGAAAGGGTCACGGCAAAAACTAGATGCACTTCGCGTACAAACTGGACGATCTCTTTCGAAGTATCAGGGTTTCGGACGAAAACTCATCTGTTACACGGGCAATTCAAGATTTTAATAACTTATTACAACTCCGGTCGTTTTTTCCATTCAGCATGCTCCATTCAAAACCACTTCATCAACTTTCAGCCCTTTCCGACATAATTTGCTATTTTTCATGCATTTACTGATTTGCTTTGAGCTAAATGGACCTGAAATTGAAAAGCTCTACAAATGAACTATGAAAAGGTTGAGACTTGGCATGGTATCATTATTTCACCCGCATAGCATGTGCAAAAAAGTAGAGAGGGTGATGGCAAAAACTGGATGCACTTCGGGTACAAACTGGACAATCTCTTTCGAAGTATCAGGGTTTCGGACGAAAACACATCAGTTACACCGGCAATTCAAATTTTTTATAACTCATTACAACTCCGGACTTTTTTGCATTCAGCATGCACAATTAAAAGCCACGTCATCAACTTTCAACAATTTCTGACATAATTTGCTATTTTTAATGCATTTACTGATTTGTTTTGAGCTAAATGGCCCTGAAATTGAAAAGCTCTACAAAATAACTCTGAAAAGGTTGAGAATTGGCATGGTATCATTATTTCACCCGCATAGCATGTGCAAAAAAGTAGAGAGGGTGATGGCAAAAACTGGATGCACTTCGTGCACAAACTGGACAATCTCCTTCGAAGTATCAGGGTTTCGGACGAAAACACATCTGTTACACCAGCAATTCAAAAATTTTATAACTTATTACAACTCCGGAAGTTTTTTGCATTCAGCATGCACAATTAAAAGCCACGTCATCAACTTTCAACCCTTTCTGACATAATTTGCTATTTTTAATGCATTTACTGATTTGTTTTGAGCTAAATGGCCCTGAAATTGAAAAGCTCTACAAATGAACTCTGAAATGGTTGAACTTGGCATGGTATCATCATTTCAGACGCATAGCATTTGCAAAAAAGTTGAAAGGGTCATGGCAAAAACTAGATGCACTTCGTGTACAACTTGGACGATCTCTTTCGAAGTATCAGGGTTTCGGACGAAAACTCATCTGTTACACCGGCAATTGAAAATTTTAATAACTTATTACAACTCCGGACGTTTTTTCCATTCAACATGCTCCATTCAAAACCGCGTCATCAACTTTCAACCCTTTCCGACATAATTTGCTATTTTTCATGCATTTACCGATTTGTTTTTAGCTAAATGGCCCTGAAATTGAAAAGCTCTACAAATGAACTCTGAAAAGGTTGAAACTTGGCATGGTATCATCATTTCACCCGCATAGCATGTGCAAAAAAGTAGAGAGGGTCACCACAAAAACTGGATACACTTCGTGTGCAAACTGGACAATCTGTTTTGAAGTATCCGGGTTTCAGACGAAAACTCATCTGTTACACCGGCAATTCAAAATTTTAATAACTTATTACAACTCCGGATGTTTTTTGCATCCAGCATGCAACATTCAAAGCCACGTCATTAACTTTCAACCGTTTCTGACATAATTTGCTATTTTTAATGCATTTACTGATTTGCTTTGAGCTAAATGGACCTGAAATTGAAAAGCTCTACAAATGAACTCTGAAAAGGTTGAGACTTGGCATGGTATCATTATTTCACCCGCATAGCATGTGCAAAAAAGTAGAGAGGGTGATGGCAAAAACTGGATGCACTTTGGGTACAAACTGGACAATCTCTTTCGAAGTATCAGGGTTTCGGATGAAAACACATCTGTTACACCGGCAATTCAAATTTTTTATAACTCATTACAACTCCGGACGTTTTTTGCATTCAGCATGCACAATTAAAACCCACGTCATCAACTTTCAATCCTTTCTGACATAATTTGCTATTTTTAATGCATTTACTGATTTGTTTTGAGCTAAATGGCCCTGAAATTGAAAAGCTCTACAAGTGAACTCTGAAAAGGTTGAACTTGGCATGGGATCATCATTTCAGCCGCATAGCATGTGCAAAAAAGTTGAAAGGGTCACGGCAATAACTAGATGCACTTCGTGTACAAACTGGACGATCTCTTTCAGCACGCTCCATTCAAAACCGCGTCATCAACTTTCAACCCTTTCCGACATAATTTGCTATTTTTCATGCATTTACCGATTTGTTTTGAGCTAAATGGCCCTGAAATTGAAAAGCTCTACAAATGAACTCTGAAAAGGTTGAAACTTGGCATGGTATCATAATTTCACCCGCATAGCATGTGCAAAAAAGTAGAGAGGGTCACCACAAAAACTGGATAAACTTCGTGTGCAAACTGGACAATCTGTTTTGAAGTATCCGGGTTTCAGACGAAAACTCATCTGTTACACCAGCAATTCAAAATTTTAATAACTTATTACAACTCCGGATGTTTTTTGCATCCAGCATGCAACATTCAAAGCCACATCATTAACTTTCAACCGTTTCTGACATAATTTGCTATTTTTAATGCATTTACTGATTTGCTTTGAGCTAAATGGACCTGAAATTGAAAAGCTCTACAAATGAACTCTGAAAAGGTTGAGACTTGGCATGGTATCATTATTTCACCCGCATAGCATGTGCAAAAAAGTAGAGAGGGTGATGGAAAAAACTGGATGCACTTTGGGTACAAACTGGACAATCTCTTTCGAAGTATCAGGGTTTCGGACGAAAACACATCTGTTACACCGGCAATTCAAATTTTTTATAACTCATTACAACTCCGGACGTTTTTTGCATTCAGCATGCACAATTAAAAGCCACGTCATCAACTTTCAACCCTTTCTGACATAATTTGTTATTTTTAATGCATTTACTGATTTGTTTTGAGCTAAATGGCCCTGAAATTAAAAAGCTCTACAAATGAACTCTGAAAAGGTTGAACTTGGCATGGTATCATCATTTCAGCCGCATAGCATGTGCCAAAAAGTTGAAAGGGTCACGGCAAAAACTAGATGCACTTCGCGTACAAACTGGACGATCTCTTTCGAAGTATCAGGGTTTCGGACGAAAACTCATCTGTTACACGGGCAATTCAAGATTTTAATAACTTATTACAACTCCGGTCGTTTTTTCCATTCAGCATGCTCCATTCAAAACCACTTCATGAACTTTCAGCCCTTTCCGACATAATTTGCTATTTTTCATGCATTTACTGATTTGCTTTGAGCTAAATGGACCTGAAATTGAAAAGCTCTACAAATGAACTATGAAAAGGTTGAGACTTGGCATGGTATCATTATTTCACCCGCATAGCATGTGCAAAAAAGTAGAGAGGGTGATGGCAAAAACTGGATGCACTTCGGGTACAAACTGGACAATCTCTTTCGAAGTATCAGGGTTTCGGACGAAAACACATCTGTTACACCGGCAATTCAAATTTTTTATAACTCATTACAACTCCGGACTTTTTTGCATTCAGCATGCACAATTAAAAGCCACGTCATCAACTTTCAACAATTTCTGACATAATTTGCTATTTTTAATGCATTTACTGATTTGTTTTGAGCTAAATGGCCCTGAAATTGAAAAGCTCTACAAAATAACTCTGAAAAGGTTGAGAATTGGCATGGTATCATTATTTCACCCGCATAGCATGTGCAAAAAAGTAGAGAGGGTGATGGCAAAAACTGGATGCACTTCGTGCACAAACTGGACAATCTCTTTCGAAGTATCAGGGTTTCGGACGAAAACACATCTGTTACACCAGCAATTCAAAAAATTTATAACTTATTACAACTCCGGAAGTTTTTTGCATTCAGCATGCACAATTAAAAGCCACGTCATCAACTTTCAACCCTTTCTGACATAATTTGCTATTTTTAATGCATTTACTGATTTGTTTTGAGCTAAATGGCCATGAAATTGAAAAGCTCTACAAATGAACTCTGAAATGGTTGAAGTTGGCATGGTATCATCATTTCAGCCGCATAGCATTTGCAAAAAAGTTGAAAGGGTCATGGCAAAAACTAGATGCACTTCGTGTACAACTTGGACGATCTCTTTCGAAGTATCACGGTTTCGGACGAAAACTCATCTGTTACACCGGCAATTGAAAATTTTAATAACTTATTACAACTCCGGACTTTTTTCCATTCAACATGCTCCATTCAAAACCGCGTCATCAACTTTCAACCCTTTCCGACATAATTTGCTATTTTTCATGCATTTACCGATTTGTTTTTAGCTAAATGGCCCTGAAATTGACAAGCTCTACAAATGAACTCTGAAAAGGTTGAAACTTGGCATGGTATCATCATTTCACCCGCATAGCATGTGCAAAAAAGTAGAGAGGGTCACCACAAAAACTGGATGCACTTCGTGCACAAACTGGACAATCTCTTTCGAAGTATCAGGGTTTCGGACGAAAACACATCTGTTACACCAGCAATTCAAAAAATTTATAACTTATTACAACTCCGGAAGTTTTTTGCATTCAGCATGCACAATTAAAAGCCACGTCATCAACTTTCAACCCTTTCAGACATAATTTGCTATTTTTAATGCATTTACTAGATGCACTTCGTGTACAAACTGGACGATCTCTTTCAGCATGCTCCATTCAAAACCGCGTCATCAACTTTCAACCCTTTCCGACATAATTTGCTATTTTTCATGCATTTACCGATTTGTTTTGAGCTAAATGGCCCTGAAATTGAAAAGCTCTACAAATGAACTCTGAAAAGGTTGAAACTTGGCATGGTATCATAATTTCACCCGCATAGCATGTGCAAAAAAGTAGAGAGGGTCACCACAAAAACTGGATACACTTCGTGTGCAAACTGGACAATCTGTTTTGAAGTATCCGGGTTTCAGACGAAAACTCATCTGTTACACCAGCAATTCAAAATTTTAATAACTTATTACAACTCCGGATGTTTTTTGCATCCAGCATGCAACATTCAAAGCCACATCATTAACTTTCAACCGTTTCTGACATAATTTGCTATTTTTAATGCATTTACTGATTTGCTTTGAGCTAAATGGACCTGAAATTGAAAAGCTCTACAAATGAACTCTGAAAAGGTTGAGACTTGGCATGGTATCATTATTTCACCCGCATAGCATGTGCAAAAAAGTAGAGAGGGTGATGGAAAAAACTGGATGCACTTTGGGTACAAACTGGACAATCTCTTTCGAAGTATCAGGGTTTCGGACGAAAACACATCTGTTACACCGGCAATTCAAATTTTTTATAACTCATTACAACTCCGGACGTTTTTTGCATTCAGCATGCACAATTAAAAGCCACGTCATCAACTTTCAACAATTTCTGACATAATTTGCTATTTTTAATGCATTTACTGATTTATTTTCAGCTAAATGGCCCTGAAATTGAAAAGCTCTACAAAATAACTCTGAAAAGGTTGAGAATTGGCATGGTATCATTATTTCACCCGCATAGCATGTGCAAAAAAGTAGAGAGGGTCACCACAAAAACTGGATGCACTTCGTGCACAAACTGGACAATCTCTTTCGAAGTATCAGGGTTTCGGACGAAAACACATCTGTTACACCAGCAATTCAAAAAATTTATAACTTATTACAACTCTGGAAGTTTTTTGCATTCAGCATGCACAATTAAAAGCCACGTCATCAACTTTCAACCCTTTCAGACATAATTTGCTATTTTTAATGCATTTACTGATTTGTTTTGAGCTAAATGGACCTGAAATTGAAAAGCTCTACAAATGAACTCTGAAAAGGTTGAGACTTGGCATGGTATCATTATTTCACCCGCATAGCATGTGCAAAAAAATAGAGAGGGTGATGGCAAAAACTGGATGCACTTTGGGTACAAACTGGACAATCTCTTTCGAAGTATCAGGGTTTCGGATGAAAACACATCTGTTACGCCGGCAATTCAAATTTTTTGTAACTCATTACAACTCCGGACGTTTTTTGCATTCAGCATGCACAATTAAAACCCACGTCATCAACTTTCAATCCTTTCTGACATAATTTGCTATTTTTAATGCATTTACTGATTTGTTTTGAGCTAAATGGCCCTGAAATTGAAAAGCTCTACAAGTGAACTCTGAAAAGGTTGAACTTGGCATGGGATCATCATTTCAGCCGCATAGCATGTGCAAAAAAGTTGAAAGGGTCACGGCAAAAACTAGATGCACTTCGTGTACAAACTGGACGATCTCTTTCAGCATGCTCCATTCAAAACCGCGTCATCAACTTTCAACCCTTTCCGACATAATTTGCTATTTTTCATGCATTTACCGATTTGTTTTGAGCTAAATGGCCCTGAAATTGAAAAGCTCTACAAATGAACTCTGAAAAGGTTGAAACTTGGCATGGTATCATAATTTCACCCGCATAGCATGTGCAAAAAAGTAGAGAGGGTCACCACAAAAACTGGATAAACTTCGTGTGCAAACTGGACAATCTGTTTTGAAGTATCCGGGTTTCAGACGAAAACTCATCTGTTACACCAGCAATTCAAAATTTTAATAACTTATTACAACTCCGGATGTTTTTTGCATCCAACATGCAACATTCAAAGCCACATCATTAACTTTCAACCGTTTCTGACATAATTTGCTATTTTTAATGCATTTACTGATTTGCTTTGAGCTAAATGGACCTGAAATTGAAAAGCTCTACAAATGAACTCTGAAAAGGTTGAGACTTGGCATGGTATCATTATTTCACCCGCATAGCATGTGCAAAAAAGTAGAGAGGGTGATGGCAAAAACTGGATGCACTTCGGGTACAAACTGGACAATCTCTTTCGAAGTATCAGGGTTTCGGACGAAAACACATCTGTTACACCGGCAATTCAAATTTTTTATAACTCATTACAACTCCGGACTTTTTTGCATTCAGCATGCACAATTAAAAGCCATGTCATCAACTTTCAACAATTTCTGACATAATTTGCTATTTTTAATGCATTTACTGATTTGTTTTGAGCTAAATGGCCCTGAAATTAAAAAGCTCTACAAAATAACTCTGAAAAGGTTGAGAATTGGCATGGTATCATTATTTCACCCGCATAGCATGTGCAAAAAAGTAGAGAGGGTGATGGCAAAAACTGGATGCACTTCGTGCACAAACTGGACAATCTCTTTCGAAGTATCAGGGTTTCGGACGAAAACACATCTGTTACACCAGCAATTCAAAAAAATTATAACTTATTACAACTCCGGAAGTTTTTTGCATTCAGCATGCACAATTAAAAGCCACGTCATCAACTTTCAACCCTTTCAGACATAATTTGCTATTTTTAATGCATTTACTGATTTGTTTTGAGCTAAATGGACCTGAAATTGAAAAGCTCTACAAATGAACTCTGAAAAGGTTGAGACTTGGCATGGTATCATTATTTCACCCGCATAGCATGTGCAAAAAAGTAGAGAGGGTGATGGCAAAAACTGGATGCACTTTGGGTACAAACTGGACAATCTCTTTCGAAGTATCAGGGTTTCGGATGAAAACACATCTGTTACACCGGCAATTCAAATTTTTTATAACTCATTACAACTCCGGACGTTTTTTGCATTCAGCATGCACAATTAAAACCCACGTCATCAACTTTCAATCCTTTCTGACATAATTTGCTATTTTTAATGCATTTACTGATTTGTTTTGAGCTAAATGGCCCTGAAATTGAAAAGCTCTACAAGTGAACTCTGAAAAGGTTGAACTTGGCATGGGATCATCATTTCAGCCGCATGGCATGTGCAAAAAAGTTGAAAGGGTCACGGCAAAAACTAGATGCACTTCGTGTACAAACTGGACGATCTCTTTCAGCATGCTCCATTCAAAACCGCGTCATCAACTTTCAACCCTTTCCGACATAATTTGCTATTTTTCATGCATTTACCGATTTGTTTTGAGCTAAATGGCCCTGAAATTGAAAAGCTCTACAAATGAACTCTGAAAAGGTTGAAACTTGGCATGGTATCATAATTTCACCCGCATAGCATGTGCAAAAAAGTAGAGAGGGTCACCACAAAAACTGGATACACTTCGTGTGCAAACTGGACAATCTGTTTTGAAGTATCCGGGTTTCAGACGAAAACTCATCTGTTACACCGGCAATTCAAAATTTTAATAACTTATTACAACTCCGGATGTTTTTTGCATCCAACATGCAACATTCAAAGCCACATCATTAACTTTCAACCGTTTCTGACATAATTTGCTATTTTTAATGCATTTACTGATTTGCTTTGAGCTAAATGGACCTGAAATTGAAAAGCTCTACAAATGAACTCTGAAAAGGTTGAGACTTGGCATGGTATCATTATTTCACCCGCATAGCATGTGCAAAAAAGTAGAGAGGGTGATGGCAAAAACTGGATGCACTTCGGGTACAAACTGGACAATCTCTTTCGAAGTATCAGGGTTTCGGACGAAAACACATCTGTTACACCGGCAATTCAAATTTTTTATAACTCATTACAACTCCGGACTTTTTTGCATTCAGCATGCACAATTAAAAGCCATGTCATCAACTTTCAACAATTTCTGACATAATTTGCTATTTTTAATGCATTTACTGATTTGTTTTGAGCTAAATGGCCCTGAAATTAAAAAGCTCTACAAAATAACTCTGAAAAGGTTGAGAATTGGCATGGTATCATTATTTCACCCGCATAGCATGTGCAAAAAAGTAGAGAGGGTGATGGCAAAAACTGGATGCACTTCGTGCACAAACTGGACAATCTCTTTCGAAGTATCAGGGTTTCGGACGAAAACACATCTGTTACACCAGCAATTCAAAAAAATTATAACTTATTACAACTCCGGAAGTTTTTTGCATTCAGCATGCACAATTAAAAGCCACGTCATCAACTTTCAACCCTTTCAGACATAATTTG
The DNA here is from genome assembly GCF_002575655.3 of Aegilops tauschii subsp. strangulata. Taxonomy (NCBI): domain Eukaryota; kingdom Viridiplantae; phylum Streptophyta; class Magnoliopsida; order Poales; family Poaceae; genus Aegilops; species Aegilops tauschii. Next base: position 204,780 of record NW_027332555.1, read on the forward strand.
CTATTTTTAATGCATTTACTGATTTGTTTTGAGCTAAATGGACCTGAAATTGAAAAGCTCTACAAATGAACTCTGAAAAGGTTGAGACTTGGCATGGTATCATTATTTCACCCGCATAGCATGTGCAAAAAAGTAGAGAGGGTGATGGCAAAAACTGGATGCACTTTGGGTACAAACTGGACAATCTCTTTCGAAGTATCAGGGTTTCGGATGAAAACACATCTGTTACACCGGCAATTCAAATTTTTTATAACTCATTACAACTCCGGACGTTTTTTGCATTCAGCATGCACAATTAAAACCCACGTCATCAACTTTCAATCCTTTCTGACATAATTTGCTATTTTTAATGCATTTACTGATTTGTTTTGAGCTAAATGGCCCTGAAATTGAAAAGCTCTACAAGTGAACTCTGAAAAGGTTGAACTTGGCATGGGATCATCATTTCAGCCGCATGGCATGTGCAAAAAAGTTGAAAGGGTCACGGCAAAAACTAGATGCACTTCGTGTACAAACTGGACGATCTCTTTCAGCATGCTCCATTCAAAACCGCGTCATCAACTTTCAACCCTTTCCGACATAATTTGCTATTTTTCATGCATTTACCGATTTGTTTTGAGCTAAATGGCCCTGAAATTGAAAAGCTCTACAAATGAACTCTGAAAAGGTTGAAACTTGGCATGGTATCATAATTTCACCCGCATAGCATGTGCAAAAAAGTAGAGAGGGTCACCACAAAAACTGGATACACTTCGTGTGCAAACTGGACAATCTGTTTTGAAGTATCCGGGTTTCAGACGAAAACTCATCTGTTACACCAGCAATTCAAAATTTTAATAACTTATTACAACTCCGGATGTTTTTTGCATCCAGCATGCAACATTCAAAGCCACATCATTAACTTTCAACCGTTTCTGACATAATTTGCTATTTTTAATGCATTTACTGATTTGCTTTGAGCTAAATGGACCTGAAATTGAAAAGCTCTACAAATGAACTCTGAAAAGGTTGAGACTTGGCATGGTATCATTATTTCACCCGCATAGCATGTGCAAAAAAGTAGAGAGGGTGATGGAAAAAACTGGATGCACTTTGGGTACAAACTGGACAATCTCTTTCGAAGTATCAGGGTTTCGGACGAAAACACATCTGTTACACCGGCAATTCAAATTTTTTATAACTCATTACAACTCCGGACGTTTTTTGCATTCAGCATGCACAATTAAAAGCCACGTCATCAACTTTCAACCCTTTCTGACATAATTTGCTATTTTTAATGCATTTACTGATTTGTTTTGAGCTAAATGGCCCTGAAATTAAAAAGCTCTACAAATGAACTCTAAAAAGGTTGAACTTGGCATGGTATCATCATTTCAGCCGCATAGCATGTGCCAAAAAGTTGAAAGGGTCACGGCAAAAACTAGATGCACTTCGCGTACAAACTGGACGATCTCTTTCGAAGTATCAGGGTTTCGGATGAAAACTCATCTGTTACACGGGCAATTCAAGATTTTAATAACTTATTACAACTCCGGTCGTTTTTTCCATTCAGCATGCTCCATTCAAAACCACTTCATCAACTTTCAGCCCTTTCCGACATAATTTGCTATTTTTCATGCATTTACTGATTTGCTTTGAGCTAAATGGACCTGAAATTGAAAAGCTCTACAAATGAACTATGAAAAGGTTGAGACTTGGCATGGTATCATTATTTCACCCGCATAGCATGTGCAAAAAAGTAGAGAGGGTGATGGCAAAAACTGGATGCACTTCGGGTACAAACTGGACAATCTCTTTCGAAGTATCAGGGTTTCGGACGAAAACACATCTGTTACACCGGCAATTCAAATTTTTTATAACTCATTACAACTCCGGACTTTTTTGCATTCAGCATGCACAATTAAAAGCCACGTCATCAACTTTCAACAATTTCTGACATAATTTGCTATTTTTAATGCATTTACTGATTTATTTTCAGCTAAATGGCCCTGAAATTGAAAAGCTCTACAAAATAACTCTGAAAAGGTTGAGAATTGGCATGGTATCATTATTTCACCCGCATAGCATGTGCAAAAAAGTAGAGAGGGTGATGGCAAAAACTGGATGCACTTCGTGCACAAACTGGACAATCTCTTTCGAAGTATCAGGGTTTCGGACGAAAACACATCTGTTACACCAGCAATTCAAAAAATTTATAACTTATTACAACTCCGGAAGTTTTTTGCATTCAGCATGCACAATTAAAAGCCACGTCATCAACTTTCAACCCTTTTTGACATAATTTGCTATTTTTAATCCATTTACTGATTTGTTTTGAGCTAAATGGCCCTGAAATTGAAAAGCTCTACAAATGAACTCTGAAATGGTTGAACTTGGCATGGTATCATCATTTCAGCCGCATAGCATTTGCAAAAAAGTTGAAAGGGTCATGGCAAAAACTAGATGCACTTCGTGTACAACTTGGACGATCTCTTTCGAAGTATCAGGGTTTCGGACGAAAACTCATCTGTTACACCGGCAATTGAAAATTTTAATAACTTATTACAACTCCGGACTTTTTTCCATTCAACATGCTCCATTCAAAACCGCGTCATCAACTTTCAACCCTTTCCGACATAATTTGCTATTTTTCATGCATTTACCGATTTGTTTTTAGCTAAATGGCCCTGAAATTGACAAGCTCTACAAATGAACTCTGAAAAGGTTGAAACTTGGCATGGTATCATCATTTCACCCGCATAGCATGTGCAAAAAAGTAGAGAGGGTCACGGCAAAAACTGGATACACTTCGTGTGCAAACTGGACAATCTGTTTTGAAGTATCCGGGTTTCAGACGAAAACTCATCTGTTACACCGGCAATTCAAAATTTTAATAACTTATTACAACTCCGGATGTTTTTTGCATCCAGCATGCAACATTCAAAGCCACGTCATTAACTTTCAACCGTTTCTGACATAATTTGCTATTTTTAATGCATTTACTGATTTGCTTTGAGCTAAATGGACCTGAAATTGAAAAGCTCTAAAAATGAACTCTGAAAAGGTTGAGACTTGGCATGGTATCATTATTTCACCCGCATAGCATGTGCAAAAAAGTAGAGAGGGTGATGGCAAAAACTGGATGCACTTTGGGTACAAACTGGACAATCTCTTTCGAAGTATCAGGGTTTCGGACGAAAACACATCTGTTACACCGGCAATTCAAATTTTTTATAACTCATTACAACACCGGACGTTTTTTGCATTCAGCATGCACAATTAAAAGCCACGTCATCAACTTTCAATCCTTTCTGACATAATTTGCTATTTTTAATGCATTTACTGATTTGTTTTGAGCTAAATGGCCCTGAAATTGAAAAGCTCTACAAGTGAACTCTGAAAAGGTTGAACTTGGCATGGGATCATCATTTCAGCCGCATGGCATGTGCAAAAAAGTTGAAAGGGTCACGGCAAAAACTAGATGCACTTCGTGTACAAACTGGACGATCTCTTTCAGCATGCTCCATTCAAAACCGCGTCATCAACTTTCAACCCTTTCCGACATAATTTGCTATTTTTCATGCATTTACCGATTTGTTTTGAGCTAAATGGCCCTGAAATTGAAAAGCTCTACAAATGAACTCTGAAAAGGTTGAAACTTGGCATGGTATCATAATTTCACCCGCATAGCATGTGCAAAAAAGTAGAGAGGGTCACCACAAAAACTGGATACACTTCGTGTGCAAACTGGACAATCTGTTTTGAAGTATCCGGGTTTCAGACGAAAACTCATCTGTTACACCAGCAATTCAAAATTTTAATAACTTATTACAACTCCGGATGTTTTTTGCATCCAGCATGCAACATTCAAAGCCACATCATTAACTTTCAACCGTTTCTGACATAATTTGCTATTTTTAATGCATTTACTGATTTGCTTTGAGCTAAATGGACCTGAAATTGAAAAGCTCTACAAATGAACTCTGAAAAGGTTGAGACTTGGCATGGTATCATTATTTCACCCGCATAGCATGTGCAAAAAAGTAGAGAGGGTGATGGAAAAAACTGGATGCACTTTGGGTACAAACTGGACAATCTCTTTCGAAGTATCAGGGTTTCGGACGAAAACACATCTGTTACACCGGCAATTCAAATTTTTTATAACTCATTACAACTCCGGACGTTTTTTGCAGTCAGCATGCACAATTAAAAGCCACGTCATCAACTTTCAACCCTTTCTGACATAATTTGCTATTTTTAATGCATTTACTGATTTGTTTTGAGCTAAATGGCCCTGAAATTAAAAAGCTCTACAAATGAACTCTAAAAAGGTTGAACTTGGCATGGTATCATCATTTCAGCCGCATAGCATGTGCCAAAAAGTTGAAAGGGTCACGGCAAAAACTAGATGCACTTCGCGTACAAACTGGACGATCTCTTTCGAAGTATCAGGGTTTCGGACGAAAACTCATCTGTTACACGGGCAATTCAAGATTTTAATAACTTATTACAACTCTGGTCGTTTTTTCCATTCAGCATGCTCCATTCAAAACCACTTCATCAACTTTCAGCCCTTTTCGACATAATTTGCTATTTTTCATGCATTTACTGATTTGCTTTGAGCTAAATGGACCTGAAATTGAAAAGCTCTACAAATGAACTATGAAAAGGTTGAGACTTGGCATGGTATCATTATTTCACCCGCATAGCATGTGCAAAAAAGTTGAAAGGGTCATGGCAAAAACTAGATGCACTTCGTGTACAACTTGGACGATCTCTTTCGAAGTATCAGGGTTTCGGACGAAAACTCATCTGTTACACCGGCAATTGAAAATTTTAATAACTTATTACAACTCCGGACGTTTTTTCCATTCAACATGCTCCATTCAAAACCGCGTCATCAACTTTCAACCCTTTCCGACATAATTTGCTATTTTTCATGCATTTACCGATTTGTTTTTAGCTAAATGGCCCTGAAATTGAAAAGCTCTACAAATGAACTCTGAAAAGGTTGAACTTGGCATGGTATCATCATTTCACCCGCATAGCATGTGCAAAAAAGTAGAGAGGGTCACCACAAAAACTGGATACACTTCGTGTGCAAACTGGACAATCTGTTTTGAAGTATCCGGGTTTCAGACGAAAACTCATCTATTACACCGGCAATTCAAAATTTTAATAACTTATTACAACTCCGGATGTTTTTTGCATCCAGCATGCAACAGTCAAAGCCACGTCATTAACTTTCAACCGTTTCTGACATAATTTGCTATTTTTAATGCATTTACTGATTTGCTTTGAGGTAAATTTACCTGAAATTGAAAAGCTCTACAAATGAACTCTGAAAAGGTTGAGACTTGGCATGGTATCATTATTTCACCCGCATAGCATGTGCAAAAAAGTAGAGAGGGTGATGGCAAAAACTGGATGCACTTTGGGTACAAACTGGACAATCTCTTTCGAAGTATCAGGGTTTCGGACGAAAACACATCTGTTACACCGGCAATTCAAATTTTTTATAACTCATTACAACTCCGGACGTTTTTTGCATTCAGCATGCACAATTAAAAGCCATGTCATCAACTTTCAATCCTTTCTGACATAATTTGCTATTTTTAATGCATTTACTGATTTGTTTTGAACTAAATGGCCCTGAAATTGAAAAGCTCTACAAGTGAACTCTGAAAAGATTGAACTTGGCATGGTATCATCATTTCAGCCGCATAGCATGTGCAAAAAAGTTAAAAGGGTCACGGCAAAAACTAGATGCACTTCGTGTACAAACTGGACGATCTCTTTCGAAGTATCAGGGTTTCGGACGAAAACTCATCTGTTACACGGGCAATTCAAAATTTTAATAACTTATTACAACTCCGGACGTTTTTTCCATTTAGCATGCTCCATTCAAAACCACTTCATCAACTTTCAGCCCTTTCCGACATAATTTGCTATTTTTCATGCATTTACCAATTTGTTTTCAGCTAAATGGCCCTGAAATTAAAAAGCTCTACAAATGAACTCTGAAAAGGTTGAAACTTGGCATGGTATCATCATTTCACCCGCATAGCATGTGCAAAAAAGTAGCGAGGGTCACCGCAAAAACTGGATGCCCTTCGTGTGCAAACTGGACAATCTCTTTTGAAGTATCAGGGTTTCAGACAAAAACTCATCTTTTACTCCGGCAATTCAAAATTTTAGTAACTTATTACAACTCCGGATTATTTTTGCATCCAGCATGCAACATTCAAAGCCACGTCATCAACTTTCAACCCTTTCTGACATAATTTACTATTTTTAACGCATTTACTGATTTGTAATAACTTACTAAAATTTTGAATTGCCGGTGTAACAGATGAGTTTTCGTCCGAAACCCTGATACTTCGAAAGAGATTTTCCAGTTGGTACACGAAGTGCATCTAGTTTTTGCCGTGACCCTTCAACTTTTTTGCACATGCTATGCGGGTGAAATGATGAAACCATGCCAAGTTTCAAAATTTTCGGAGTTCATATGTAGAGATTTTTAATTTCAGGGCCATTTAGCTCAAAACAAATCAGTAAATGCATTAAAAATATGAAATTTTGTCAGGAAGGGTTGAAAGTTGATGACGTGGCTTTGAATGGTGCATGCTGAATGCAAAAAAATATCGGGAGTTGTAATAAGTTATTAAAATTTTGAATTGCCGGTGTAATAGATGAGTTTTCGTCCGAAACCATGATACTTCGACAAAGATTGTCCAGTTTGAACACGAAGTGCATCCAGTTTTTGCCATGACCCTCTCTACTTTTTTGCACATGCTATGCGGGTGAAATGATGATACCATGTCAAGTTTCAACCTTTTCAGAGTTCATTTGTAGAGCTTTTCAATTTCAGGGCCATTTAGCTCAAAAGAAATCAGTAAATGCATTAAAAATAGCAAATTATGTCAGAAATGGTTGAAAGTTGATGATGTGGCTTTGAATGTTGCATGTTGGATGCAAAAAACGCCCGGAGTTGTAATAAGTTATTAAAATTTTGAATTGCCGGTGTAACAGATTAGTTTTCGTCCGAAACCCTGATACTTCGAAAGAGATTGTATAGTTTGTACAAGAAGTGCATCCAGTTTTTGCCGTTGCCCTCTCTACTTTTTTGCACATGCTATGCGGGTGAAATGATGATACCATGCCAAGTTTCAACATTTTTAGAGTTCATTTGTAGAGCTTTTCAATTTCAGGGCCATTTAGCTCAATACAAATCAGTAAATGCATGAAAAACAACAAATTATGTCGCAAACGGTTGAAAGTTGATGACGTGGCTTTGAATGATGCATGCTGAATGCAAAAAACATCCGTAGTTGTAATAAGTTATTAAAATTTTGAATTGCCGGTGTAACAGATGAGTTTTCGTCTGAAACCCTGATACTTCAAAAGAGATTGTCCAGTTTGCACACGAAGTCCATCTAGTTTTTGCGGTTACCCTCTCTACTTTTTTGGACATGCTATGCGGGTGAAATGATGATACCATGCCAAGTTTCAACCTTTTCAGAGTTCATTTGTAGAGCTTTTCAATTGCAGGGCCATTTAGCTCAAAACAAATCGGTAAATGCATTAAAAATTGCAAATTATGTCACAAAGGGTTGAAAGTTGATGACGTGGCTTTGAATGGTGTATGCTGAATGCAAAAAACGTCCAGAGTTGTAATAAGTTATTAAAATTTTGAATTGCCGGTGTAACGGATGAGTTTTTGTCCGAAACCCTGATACTACGAAAGAGATTGTCCAGTTTGTACATGAAGTGCATCCAGTTTTTTGCCGTGACCCTCTCTACTTTTTTGCACATGCTATGCGGGTGAAATGATGATACCATGCCAAGTTTCAACCTTTTCAGAGTTCATTTATAGAGCTTTTCAATTTCAGGGCCATTTAGCTCAAAACAAATCAGAAAATGCGTGAAAAATAGCAAATTATGTCAGAAAGGGTTGAAAGTTGATGACATGGCTTTGAATGGTGCATGCTGGATGCAAAAAATGTCCAGAGTTGTAATAAGTTATTAAAATTTTGAATAGCCGGTGTAACAGATGTGTTTTTCGTCCGAAACCCTGATACTTCAAAAGAGATTGTCCAGTTTGTACACGAAGTGCATCCAGTTTTTGCCATGACCCTCTCTACTTTTTTGCACATGCTATGCGGATGAAATGATGATACCATGCCAAGTTTCAACCTTTTCAGAGTTTATTTGTAGAGCTTTTCAATTTCAGGTCCATTTAGCTCAAAACAAATCAGTAAATGCATTAAAAATAGCAAATTATGTCAGAAAGGGTTGAAGGTTGATGACCTAGCTTTGAATGTTGCATGCTGGATGCAAAAAACGTCCGTAGTTGTAATAAGTTATTAAAATTTGGAATTGCCGGTGTAACAGATGAGTTTTCGTCCGAAACCCTGATACTTCGAAAGAGATTGTCCAGTTGGTACACGAAGTGCATCCAGTTTTTGCCGTGACCCTCTCTACTTTTTTGCACATGATATGCGGATGAAATGATGATACCATGCCAAGTTTCAACCTTTTCAGAGTTTATTTGTAGAGCTTTTCAATTTCAGGTCCATTTAGCTCAAAACAAATCAGTAAATGCATTAAAAATAGCAAATTATGTCACAAAGGGTTGAAAGTTGATGACGTGGCTTTGAATGGTGCATGCTGAATGCAAAAAATTTCCAGAGTTGTAATAAGTTATTAAAATTTTGAATTGCGGGTGTAACAGATGACTTTTTGTTCGAAACCCTGATACTACGAAAGAGATTGTCCAGTTTGTACACGAAGTGCATCCAGTTTTTTGCCGTGACCCTCTCTACTTTTTTGCACATGCTATGTCGGTGAAATGATGATACCATGCCAAGTTTCAACCTTTTCAGAGTTCATTTGTAGAGCTTTTCAATTGCAGGGCCATTTAGCTCAAAACAAATCGGTAAATGCATTAAAAATAGCAAATTATGTCACAAAGGGTTGAAAGTTGATGACGTGGCTTTGAATGGTGCATGCTGAATGCAAAAAACGTCCAGAGTTGTAATAAGTTATTAAAATTTTGAATTGCCGGTTTAACAGATGAGTTTTTGTCCGAAACCCTGATACTACGAAAGAGATTGTCCAGTTTGTACACGAAGTGCATCCAGTTTTTTGCCGTGACCCTCTCTACTTTTTTGCACATGCTATGCGGGTGAAATGATGATACAATGCCAAGTTTCAACCTTTTCAGAGTTCATTTATAGAGCTTTTCAATTTCAGGGCCATTTAGCTCAAAACAAATCAGAAAATGCATGAAAAATAGCGTATTATGTCAGAAAGGGTTGAAAGTTGATGACATGGCTTTGAATGGTTGCATGCTGGATGCAAAAAATGTCCGGAGTTGTAATAAGTTATTAAAATTTTGAATAGCCGGTGTAACAGATGTGTTTTTCGTCCGAAACCCTGATACTTCGAAAGAGATTGTCCAAATTGTACACGAAGTGCATCCAGTTTTTGCCATGACCCTCTCTACTTTTTTGCACATGCTATGCGGATGAAATGATGATACCATGCCAAGTTTCAACCTTTTCAGAGTTCATTTGTAGAGCTTTTCAATTTCAGGTCCATTTAGCTCAAAACAAATCAGTAAATGCATTAAAAATAGCAAGTTATGTCAGAAAGGGTTGAAAGTTGATGACCTGTCTTTGAATGTTGCATGCTGGATGCAAAAAACGTCCGTAGTTGTAATAAGTTATTAAAATTTGGAATTGCCGGTGTAACAGATGAGTTTTCGTCCGAAACCGTGATACTTCGAAAGAGATTGTCCAGTTGGTACACGAAGTGCATCCAGTTTTTGCTGTGACCCTCTCTACTTTTTTGCACCTGCTATGCGGGTAAAATGATGATACCATGCCAAGTTTCAACCTTTTCAGAGTTCATTTGTAGAGCTTTTCAATTTCAGGGCCATTTAGCTCAATACAAATTAGTAAATAGATTAAAAATAGCAAATTATGTCACAAAGGGTTGAAAGTTGATGACGTGGCTTTGAATGGTGCATGCTGAATGCAAAAAAGTCCAGAGTTGTAATAAGTTATTAAAATTTTGAATTGCCGGTGTAACAGATGAATTTTTGTCCGAAACCCTGATACTACGAAAGAGATTGTCCATTTTGTACACGAAGTGCATCCAGTTTTTGCCGTGACCCTCTCTACTTTTTTGCACATGCTATGCGGGTGAAATGATGATACCATGCCAAGTTTCAACCTTTTTAGAGTTCATTTGTAGAGCTTTTCAATTTCAGGGCCATTTAGCTCAATACAAATCAGTAAATGCATGAAAAACAACAAATTATGTCGCAAACGGTTGAAAGTTGATGACGTGGCTTTGAATGATGCATGCTGAATGCAAAAAACATCCGTAGTTGTAATAAGTTATTAAAATTTTGAATTGCCGGTGTAACAGATGAGTTTTCGTCTGAAACCCTGATACTTCGAAAGAGATTGTCCAGTTTGCACACGAAGTCCATCTAGTTTTTGCGGTTACCCTCTCTACTTTTCTGGACATGCTATGCGGGTGAAATGATGATACCATGCCAAGTTTCAACCTTTTCAGAGTTCATTTGTAGAGCTTTTCAATTGCAGGGCCATTTAGCTCAAAACAAATCGGTAAATGCATTAAAAATAGCAAATTATGTCACAAAGGGTTGAAAGTTGATGACGTGGCTTTGAATGGTGTATGCTGAATGCAAAAAACGTCCAGAGTTGTAATAAGTTATTAAAATTTTGAATTGCCGGTGTAACAGATGAGTTTTTGTCCGAAACCCTGATACTACGAAAGAGATCGTCCAGTTTGTACACGAAGTGCATCCAGTTTTTTGCCGTGACCCTCTCTACTTTTTTGCACATGCTATGCGGGTGAAATGATGATACCATGCCAAGTTTCAACCTTTTCAGAGTTCATTTATAGAGCTTTGCAATTTCAGGGCCATTTAGCTCAAAACAAATCAGAAAATGCATGAAAAATAGCAAATTATGTCAGAAAGGGTTGAAAGTTGATGACATGGCTTTGAATGGTGCATGCTGGATGCAAAAAATGTCCGGAGTTGTAATAAGTTATTAAAATTTTGAATAGCCGGTGTAACAGATGTGTTTTTCGTCCGAAACCCTGATACTTCGAAAGAGATTGTCCAGTTGGTACACGAAGTGCATCCAGTTTTTGCCGTGACCCTCTCTAATTTTTTGCACATGCTAAGCGGGTGAAATGATGATACCATGCCAAGTGTCAACCTTTTCAGAGTTCATTTGTAGTGCTTTTCAATTGCAGGGCCATTTAGCTCAAAACAAATCAATAAATGCATTCAAAATAGCAAATTATGTCACAAAGGGTTGAAAGTTGATGACGTGGCTTTGAATGGTGCATGCTGAATGCAAAAAATTTCCAGAGTTGTAATAAGTTATTAAAATTTTTAATTGCGGGTGTAACAGATGACTTTTTATTTGAAACCCTGATACTACGAAAGAGATTGTCCAGTTTGTACACAAAGTGCATCCAGTTTTTTGCCGTGACCCTCTCTACTTTTTTGCACATGCTATGTCGGTGAAATGATGATACCATGCCAAGTTTCAACCTTTTCAGAGTTCATTTGTAGAGCTTTTCAATTGCAGGGCCATTTAGCTCAAAACAAATCGGTAAATGCATTAAAAATAGCAAATTATGTCACAAAGGGTTGAAAGTTGATGACGTGGCTTTGAATGGTGCATGCTGAATGCAAAAAACGTCCAGAGTTGTAATAAGTTATTAAAATTTTGAATTGTCGGTGTAACAGATGAGTTTTTGTCCGAAACCCTGATACTACGAAAGAGATTGTCCAGTTTGTACATGAAGTGCATCCAGTTTTTTGCCGTGACCCTCTCTACTTTTTTGCACATGCTATGCGGGTGAAATGATGATACAATGCCAAGTTTCAACCTTTTCAGAGTTCATTTATAGAGCTTTTCAATTTCAGGGCCATTTAGCTCAAAACAAATCAGAAAATGCATGAAAAATAGCAAATTATATCAGAAAGGGTTGAAAGTTGATGACATGGCTTTGAATGGTTGCATGCTGGATGCAAAAAATGTCCGGAGTTGTAATAAGTTATTAAAATTTTGAATAGCCGGTGTAACAGATGTGTTTTTCGTCCGAAACCCTGATACTTCGAAAGAGATTGTCCAGTTTGTACATGAAGTGCATCCAGTTTTTGCCATGACCCTCTCTACTTTTTTGCACATGCTATGCGGATGAAATGATGATACCATGCCAAGTTTCAACCTTTTCAGAGTTCATTTGTAGAGCTTTTCAATTTCAGGTCCATTTAGCTCAAAACAAATCAGTAAATGCATTAAAAATAGCAAGTTATGTCAGAAAGGGTTGAAAGTTGATGACCTGGCTTTGAATGTTGCATGCTGGATGCAAAAAACGTCCGTAGTTGTAATAAGTTATTAAAATTTGGAATTGCCGGTGTAACAGATGAGTTTTCGTCCGAAACCGTGATACTTCGAAAGAGATTGTCCAGTTGGTACACGAAGTGCATCCAGTTTTTGCCGTGACCCTCTCTACTTTTTTGCACCTGCTATGCGGGTAAAATGATGATACCATGCCAAGTTTCAACCTTTTCAGAGTTCATTTGTAGAGCTGTTCAATTTCAGGGCCATTTAGCTCAATACAAATCAGTAAATAGATTAAAAATAGCAAATTATGTCACAAAGGGTTGAAAGTTCATGACGTGGCTTTGAATGGTGCATGCTGAATGCAAAAAAGTCCAGAGTTGTAATAAGTTATTAAAATTTTGAATTGCCGGTGTAACAGATGAATTTTTGTCCGAAACCCTGATACTACGAAAGAGATTGTCCAGTTTGTACACGAAGTGCATCCAGTTTTTGCCGTGACCCTCTCTACTTTTTTGCACATGCTATGCGGGTGAAATGATGATACCATGCCAAGTTTCAACCTTTTTAGAGTTCATTTGTAGAGCTTTTCAATTTCAGGGCCATTTAGCTCAATACAAATCAGTAAATGCATGAAAACAACAAATTATGTCGCAAACGGTTGAAAGTTGATGACGTGGCTTTGAATGATGCATGCTGAATGCAAAAAACATCCGTAGTTGTAATAAGTTATTAAAATTTTGAATTGCCGGTGTAACAGATGAGTTTTCGTCTGAAACCCTGATACTTCGAAAGAGATTGTCCAGTTTGCACACGAAGTCCATCTAGTTTTTGCGGTTACCCTCTCTACTTTTTTGGACATGCTATGCGGGTGAAATGATGATACCATGCCAAGTTTCAACCTTTTCAGAGTTCATTTGTTGAGCTTTTCAATTGCAGGGCCATTTAGCTCAAAACAAATCGGTAAATGCATTAAAAATAGCAAATTATGTCACAAAGGGTTGAAAGTTGATGACGTGGCTTTGAATGGTGTATGCTGAATGCAAAAAACGTCCAGAGTTGTAATAAGTTATTAAAATTTTGAATTGCCGGTGTAACAGATGAGTTTTTGTCCGAAACCCTGATACTACGAAAGAGATTGTCCAGTTTGTACACGAAGTGCATCCAGTTTTTTGCCGTGACCCTCTCTAGTTTTTTGCACATGCTATGCGGGTGAAATGATGATACCATGCCAAGTTTCAACCTTTTCAGAGTTCATTTATAAAGCTTTTCAATTTCAGGGCCATTTAGCTCAAAACAAATCAGAAAATGCATGAAAAATAGCAAATTATGTCAGAAAGGGTTGAAAGTTGATGACATGGCTTTGAATGGTGCATGCTGGATGCAAAAAATGTCCGGAGTTGTAATAAGTTATTAAAATTTTGAATAGCCGGTGTAACAGATGTGTTTTTCGTCCGAAACCCTGATACTTCGAAAGAGATTGTCCAGTTGGTACACGAAGTGCATCCAGTTTTTGCCGTGACCCTCTCTAATTTTTTGCACATGCTATGCGGGTGAAATGATGATACCATGCCAAGTGTCAACCTTTTCAGAGTTCATTTGTAGTGCTTTTCAATTGCAGGGCCATTTAGCTCAAAACAAATCAATAAATGCATTCAAAATAGCAAATTATGTCACAAAGGGTTGAAAGTTGATGACGTGGCTTTGAATGGTGCATGCTGAATGCAAAAAATTTCCAGAGTTGTAATAAGTTATTAAAATTTTTAATTGCGGGTGTAACAGATGACTTTTTGTTCGAAACCCTGATACTACGAAAGAGATTGTCCAGTTTGTACACAAAGTGCATCCAGTTTTTTGCCGTGACCCTCTCTACTTTTTTGCACATGCTATGTCGGTGAAATGATGATACCATGCCAAGTTTCAACCTTTTCAGAGTTCATTTGTAGAGCTTTTCAATTGCAGGGCCATTTAGCTCAAAACAAATCGGTAAATGCATTAAAAATAGCAAATTATGTCACAAAGGGTTGAAAGTTGATGACGTGGCTTTGAATGGTGCATGCTGAATGCAAAAAACGTCCAGAGTTGTAATAAGTTATTAAAATTTTGAATTGCCGGTGTAACAGATGAGTTTTTGTCCGAAACCCTGATACTACGAAAGAGATTGTCCAGTTTGTACATGAAGTGCATCCAGTTTTTTGCCGTGACCCTCTCTACTTTTTTGCACATGCTATGCGGGTGAAATGATGATACAATGCCAAGTTTCAACCTTTTCAGAGTTCATTTTTAGAGCTTTTCAATTTCAGGGCCATTTAGCTCAAAACAAATCAGAAAATGCATGAAAAATAGCAAATTATATCAGAAAGGGTTGAAAGTTGATGACATGGCTTTGAATGGTTGCATGCTGGATGCAAAAAATTTCCGGAGTTGTAATAAGTTATTAAAATTTTGAATAGCCGGTGTAACAGATGTGTTTTTCGTCCGAAACCCTGATACTTCGAAAGAGATTGTCCAGTTTGTACATGAAGTGCATCCAGTTTTTGCCATGACCCTCTCTACTTTTTTGCACATGCTATGCGGATGAAATGATGATACCATGCCAAGTTTCAACCATTTCAGAGTTCATTTGTAGAGCTTTTCAATTTCAGGTCCATTTAGCTCAAAACAAATCAGTAAATGCATTAAATATAGCAAGTTATGTCAGAAAGGGTTGAAAGTTGATGACCTGGCTTTGAATGTTGCATGCTGGATGCAAAAAACGTCCGTAGTTGTAATAAGTTATTAAAATTTGGAATTGCCGGTGTAACAGATGAGTTTTCGTCCGAAACCGTGATACTTCGAAAGAGATTGTCCAGTTGGTACACGAAGTGCATCCAGTTTTTGCCGTGACCCTCTCTACTTTTTTGCACCTGCTATGCGGGTAAAATGATGATACCATGCCAAGTTTCAACCTTTTCAGAGTTCATTTGTAGAGCTGTTCAATTTCAGGGCCATTTAGCACAATACAAATCAGTAAATAGATTAAAAATAGCAAATTATGTCACAAAGGGTTGAAAGTTCATGACGTGGCTTTGAATGGTGCATGCTGAATGCAAAAAAGTCCAGAGTTGTAATAAGTTATTAAAATTTTGAATTGCCGGTGTAACAGATGAATTTTTGTCCGAAACCCTGATACTACGAAAGAGATTGTCCAGTTTGTACACGAAGTGCATCCAGTTTTTGCCGTGACCCTCTCTACTTTTTTGCACATGCTATGCGGGTGAAATGATGATACCATGCCAAGTTTCAACCTTTTTAGAGTTCATTTGTAGAGCTTTTCAATTTCAGGGCCATTTAGCTCAATACAAATCAGTAAATGCATGAAAACAACAAATTATGTCGCAAACGGTTGAAAGTTGATGACGTGGCTTTGAATGATGCATGCTGAATGCAAAAAACATCCGTAGTTGTAATAAGTTATTAAAATTTTGAATTGCCGGTGTAACAGATGAGTTTTCGTCTGAAACCCTGATACTTCGAAAGAGATTGTCCAGTTTGCACACGAAGTCCATCTAGTTTTTGCGGTTACCCTCTCTACTTTTTTGGACATGCTATGCGGGTGAAATGATGATACCATGCCAAGTTTCAACCTTTTCAGAGTTCATTTGTAGAGCTTTTCAATTGCAGGGCCATTTAGCTCAAAACAAATCGGTAAATGCATTAAAAATAGCAAATTATGTCACAAAGGGTTGAAAGTTGATGACGTGGCTTTGAATGGTGCATGCTGAATGCAAAAAACGTCCAGAGTTGTAATAAGTTATTAAAATTTTGAATTGCCGGTGTAATAGATGAGTTTTTGTCCGAAACCCTGATACTACGAAAGAGATTGTCCAGTTTGTACATGAAGTGCATCCAGTTTTTTGCCGTGACCCTCTCTACTTTTTTGCACATGCTATGCGGGTGAAATGATGATACAATGCCAAGTTTCAACCTTTTCAGAGTTCATTTATAGAGCTTTTCAATTTCAGGGCCATTTAGCTCAAAACAAATCAGAAAATGCATGAAAAATAGCAAATTATATCAGAAAGGGTTGAAAGTTGATGACATGGCTTTGAATGGTTGCATGCTGGATGCAAAAAATGTCCGGAGTTGTAATAAGTTATTAAAATTTTGAATAGCCGGTGTAACAGATGTGTTTTTCGTCCGAAACCCTGATACTTCGAAAGAGATTGTCCAGTTTGTACATGAAGTGCATCCAGTTTTTGCCATGACCCTCTCTACTTTTTTGCACATGCTATGCGGATGAAATGATGATACCATGCCAAGTTTCAACCTTTTCAGAGTTCATTTGTAGAGCTTTTCAATTTCAGGTCCATTTAGCTCAAAACAAATCAGTAAATGCATTAAAAATAGCAAGTTATGTCAGAAAGGGTTGAAAGTTGATGACCTGGCTTTGAATGTTGCATGCTGGATGCAAAAAACGTCCGTAGTTGTAATAAGTTATTAAAATTTGGAATTGCCGGTGTAACAGATGAGTTTTCGTCCGAAACCGTGATACTTCGAAAGAGATTGTCCAGTTGGTACACGAAGTGCATCCAGTTTTTGCCGTGACCCTCTCTACTTTTTTGCACCTGCTATGCGGGTAAAATGATGATACCATGCCAAGTTTCAACCTTTTCAGAGTTCATTTGTAGAGCTGTTCAATTTCAGGGCCATTTAGCTCAATACAAATCAGTAAATAGATTAAAAATAGCAAATTATGTCACAAAGGGTTGAAAGTTCATGACGTGGCTTTGAATGGTGCATGCTGAATGCAAAAAAGTCCAGAGTTGTAATAAGTTATTAAAATTTTGAATTGCCGGTGTAACAGATGAATTTTTGTCCGAAACCCTGATACTACGAAAGAGATTGTCCAGTTTGTACACGAAGTGCATCCAGTTTTTGCCGTGACCCTCTCTACTTTTTTGCACATGCTATGCGGGTGAAATGATGATACCATGCCAAGTTTCAACCTTTTTAGAGTTCATTTGTAGAGCTTTTCAATTTCAGGGCCATTTAGCTCAATACAAATCAGTAAATGCATGAAAACAACAAATTATGTCGCAAACGGTTGAAAGTTGATGACGTGGCTTTGAATGATGCATGCTGAATGCAAAAAACATCCGTAGTTGTAATAAGTTATTAAAATTTTGAATTGCCGGTGTAACAGATGAGTTTTCGTCTGAAACCCTGATACTTCGAAAGAGATTGTCCAGTTTGCACACGAAGTCCATCTAGTTTTTGCGGTTACCCTCTCTACTTTTTTGGACATGCTATGCGGGTGAAATGATGATACCATGCCAAGTTTCAACCTTTTCAGAGTTCATTTGTAGAGCTTTTCAATTGCAGGGCCATTTAGCTCAAAACAAATCGGTAAATGCATTAAAAATAGCAAATTATGTCACAAAGGGTTGAAAGTTGATGACGTGGCTTTGAATGGTGCATGCTGAATGCAAAAAACGTCCAGAGTTGTAATAAGTTATTAAAATTTTGAATTGCCGGTGTAACAGATGAGTTTTTGTCCGAAACCCTGATACTACGAAAGAGATTGTCCAGTTTGTACACGAAGTGCATCCAGTTTTTTGCCGTGACCCTCTCTAGTTTTTTGCACATGCTATGCGGGTGAAATGATGATACCATGCCAAGTTTCAACCTTTTCAGAGTTCATTTATAAAGCTTTTCAATTTCAGGGCCATTTAGCTCAAAACAAATCAGAAAATGCATGAAAAATAGCAAATTATGTCAGAAAGGGTTGAAAGTTGATGACATGGCTTTGAATGGTGCATGCTGGATGCAAAAAATGTCCGGAGTTGTAATAAGTTATTAAAACTTTGAATAGCCGGTGTAACAGATGTGTTTTTCGTCCGAAACCCTGATACTTCGAAAGAGATTGTCCAGTTTGTACACGAAGTGCATCCAGTTTTTGCCATGACCCTCTCTACTTTTTTGCACATGCTATGCGGATGAAATGATGATACCATGCCAAGTTTCAACCTTTTCAGAGTTTATTTGTAGAGCTTTTCAATTTCAGGTCCATTTAGCTCAAAACAAATCAGTAAATGCATTAAAAATAGCAAGTTATGTCAGAAAGGGTTGAAAGTTGATGACCTGGCTTTGAATGTTGCATGCTGGATGCAAAAAACGTCCGTAGTTGTAATAAGTTATTAAAATTTGGAATTGCCGGTGTAACAGATGAGTTTTCGTCCGAAACCGTGATACTTCGAAAGAGATTGTCCAGTTGGTACACGAAGTGCATCCAGTTTTTGCCGTGACCCTCTCTACTTTTTTGCACCTGCTATGCGGGTAAAATGATGATACCATGCCAAGTTTCAACCTTTTCAGAGTTCATTTGTAGAGCTTTTCAATTTCAGGGCCATTTAGCTCAATACAAATCAGTAAATAGATTAAAAATAGCAAATTATGTCACAAAGGGTTGAAAGTTGATGACGAGGCTTTGAATGGTGCATGCTGAATGCAAAAAAGTCCAGAGATGTAATAAGTTATTAAAATTTTGAATTGCCGGTGTAACAGATGAATTTTTGTCCGAAACCCTGATACTACGAAAGAGATTGTCCAGTTTGTACACGAAGTGCATCCAGTTTTTGCCGTGACCCTCTCTACTTTTTTGCACATGCTATGCGGGTGAAATGATGATACCATGCCAAGTTTCAACCTTTTTAGAGTTCATTTGTAGAGCTTTTCAATTTCAGGGTCATTTAGCTCAATACAAATCAGTAAATGCATGAAAAACAACAAATTATGTCGCAAACGGTTGAAAGTTGATGACGTGGCTTTGAATGATGCATGCTGAATGCAAAAAACATCCGTAGTTGTAATAAGTTATTAAAATTTTGAATTGCCGGTGTAAGAGATGAGTTTTCGTCTGAAACCCTGATACTTCGAAAGAGATTGTCCAGTTTGCACACGAAGTCCATCTAGTTTTTGCGGTTACCCTCTCTACTTTTTTGGACATGCTATGCGGGTGAAATGATGATACCACGCCAAGTTTCAACCTTTTCAGAGTTCATTTGTAGAGCTTTTCAATTGCAGGGCCATTTAGCTCAAAACAAATCGGTAAATGCATTAAAAATAGCAAATTATGTCACAAAGGGTTGAAAGTTGATGACGTGGCTTTGAATGGTGTGTGCTGAATGCAAAAAACGTCCAGAGTTGTAATAAGTTATTAAAATTTTGAATTGCCGGTGTAATAGATGAGTTTTTGTCCGAAACCCTGATACTACGAAAGAGATTGTCCAGTTTGTACACGAAGTGCATCCAGTTTTTTGCCGTGACCCTCTCTACTTTTTTGCACATGCTATGCGGGTGAAATGATGATACCATGCCAAGTTTCAACCTTTTCAGAGTTCATTTATAGAGCTTTTCAATTTCAGGGCCATTTAGCTCAAAACAAATCAGAAAATGCATGAAAAATAGCAAATTATGTCAGAAAGGGTTGAAAGTTGATTACATGGCTTTGAATGGTGCATGCTGGATGCAAAAAATGTCCGGAGTTGTAATAAGTTATTAAAACTTTGAATAGCCGGTGTAACAGATGTGTTTTTCGTCCGAAACCCTGATACTTCGAAAGAGATTTTCCAGTTTGTACACGAAGTGCATCCAGTTTTTGCCATGACCCTCTCTACTTTTTTGCACATGCTATGCGGATGAAATGATGATACCATGCCAAGTTTCAACCTTTTCAGAGTTTATTTGTAGAGCTTTTCAATTTCAGGTCCATTTAGCTCAAAACAAATCAGTAAATGCATTAAAAATAGCAAATTATGTCAGAAAGGGTTGAAAGTTGATGACCTGGCTTTGAATGTTGCATGCTGGATGCAAAAAACGTCCGTAGTTGTAATAAGTTATTAAAATTTGGAATTGCCGGTGTAACAGATGAGTTTTCGTCCGAAACCCTGATTTTTCGAAAGAGATTGTCCAGTTGGTACACGAAGTGCATCCAATTTTTGCCGTGACCCTCTCTAATTTTTTGCACATGCTATGCGGGTGAAATGATGATACCATGCCAAGTGTCAACCTTTTCAGAGTTCATTTGTAGTGCTTTTCAATTGCAGGGCCATTTAGCTCAAAACAAATCAGTAAATGCATTCAAAATAGCAAATTATGTCACAAAGGGTTGAAAGTTGATGACGTGGCTTTGAATGGTGCATGCTGAATGCAAAAAATTTCCAGAGTTGTAATAAGTTATTAAAATTTTGAATTGCGGGTGTAACAAATGACTTTTTGTTCGAAACCCTGATACTACGAAAGAGATTGTCCAGTTTGTACACGAAGTGCATCCAGTTTTTTGCCGTGACCCTCTCTACTTTTTTGCACATGCTATGTCGGTGAAATGATGATACCATGCCAAGTTTCAACCTTTTCAGAGTTCATTTGTAGAGCTTTTCAATTGCAGGGCCATTTAGCTCAAAACAAATCGGTAAATGCATTAAAAATAGCAAATTATGTCACAAAGGGTTGAAAGTTGATGACGTGGCTTTGAATGGTGCATGCTGAATGCAAAAAACGTCCAGAGTTGTAATAAGTTATTAAAATTTTGAATTGCCGGTGTAACAGATGAGTTTTTGTCCGAAACCCTGATACTACGAAAGAGATTGTCCAGTTTGTACACGAAGTGCATCCAGTTTTTTGCCGTGACCCTCTCTACTTTTTTGCACATGCTATGCGGGTGAAATGATGATACAATGCCAAGTTTCAACCTTTTCAGAGTTTATTTATAGAGCTTTTCAATTTCAGGGCCATTTAGCTCAAAACAAATGAGAAAATGCATGAAAAATAGCAAATTATGTCAGAAAGGGTTGAAAGTTGATGACATGGCTTTGAATGGTTGCATGCTGGATGCAAAAAATGTCCGGAGTTGTAATAAGTTATTAAAATTTTGAATAGCCGGTGTAACAGATGTGTTTCTCGCCCGAAACCCTGATACTTCGAAAGAGATTGTCCAGTTTGTACACGAAGTGCATCCAGTTTTTGCCATGACCCTCTCTACTTTTTTGCACATGCTATGCGGATGAAATGATGATACCATGCCAAGTTTCAACCTTTTCAGAGTTCATTTGTAGAGCTTTTCAATTTCAGGTCCATTTAGCTCAAAACAAATCAGTAAATGCATTAAAAATAGCAAGTTATGTCAGAAAGGGTTGAAAGTTGATGACCTGGCTTTGAATGTTGCATGCTGGATGCAAAAAACGTCCGTAGTTGTAATAAGTTATTAAAATTTGGAATTGCCGGTGTAACAGATGAGTTTTCGTCCGAAACCGTGATACTTCGAAAGAGATTGTCCAGTTGGTACACGAAGTGCATTCAGTTTTTGCCGTGACCCTCTCTACTTTTTTGCACCTGCTATGCGGGTAAAATGATGATACCATGCCAAGTTTCAACCTTTTCAGAGTTCATTTGTAGAGCTTTTCAATTTCAGGGCCATTTAGCTCAATACAAATCAGTAAATAGATTAAAAATAGCAAATTATGTCACAAAGGGTTGAAAGTTGATGACGTGGCTTTGAATGGTGCATGCTGAATGCAAAAAAGTCCAGAGTTGTAATAAGTTATTAAAATTTTGAATTGCCGGTGTAACAGATGAATTTTTGTCCGAAACCCTGATACTACGAAAGAGATTGTCCAGTTTGTACACGAAGTGCATCCAGTTTTTGCCGTGACCCTCTCTACTTTTTTGCACATGCTATGCGGGTGCAATGATGATACCATGCCAAGTTTCAACCTTTTACAGTTCATTTGTGGAGCTTTTCAATTTCAGGGCCATTTAGCTCAACGTGAATCACTAAATGCATGAAAAATAGCAAATTATGTCAGAAAGGGTTGAAAGTTGATGTCGTGGCTCTGAATGGTGCATGATGATTGCAAAAAACATCCGGAGTTGTAATAAGTTATTAAAATTCTGAATTGCCAGTATAACAGATGAGTTTTCATCCGACAACCTGATACTTTGAAAGAGATTGTCTAGTTTGTACACAAAGTGCATCCAGTTTTTGCCGTGAACCTGTCTACTTTTTTGCACATGCTATGCGGGTGAAATGATGATACCATGCCAAGTTTCAATCTTTTCAGAGTTCATTTGTAGAGCTTTCCAATTTCAGGTCCATTTAGCTCAAAACAAATCAGTAAATGCATGAAAAACTAGAAATTATGTCGGAAAGGGTTGAAATTTGATGACCTCGCTTTGAAGGTTGCATGCTGGATGCAAAAAACATCCGTAGTTGTAATAAGTTATCAAAATTTTAAATTGCCGGTGTAACAGGTGAGTTTTCGTCCGAAACCCTGATACTTCGAAAGAGATTGTCCAGTTGGTACACGAAGTGCATCCAGTTTTTGCCGTGACCCTCTCTAATTTTTTGCACATGCTATGCGGGTGAAATGATGATACCATGCCAAGTGTCAACCTTTTCAGAGTTCATTTGTAGTGCTTTTCAATTGCAGGGCCATTTAGCTCAAAACAAATCAGTAAATGTATTCAAAATAGCAAATTATGTCACAAAGGGTTGAAAGTTGATGACGTGGCTTTGAATGGTGCATGCTGAATGCAAAAAATGTCCAGAGTTGTAATAAGTTATTTAAATTTTGATTTGCCGGTGTAACAGATGACTTTTTGTTCGAAACCCTGATACTACGAAAGAGATTGTCCAGTTTGTACACGAAGTGCATCCAGTTTTTGCCGTGAGCCTCTCTACTTTTTTGCACATGCTATGCGGGTGAAATGATGATACAATGCCAAGTTTCAACATTTTCAGAGTTCATTTATAGAGCTTTTCAATTTCAGGGCCATTTAGCTCAAAACAAATCAGCAAATGCATGAAAAATAGCGTATTATGTCAGAAAGGGTTGAAAGTTGATGACATGGCTTTGAATGGTTGCATGCTGGATGCAAAAAATGTCCGGAGTTGTAATAAGTTATTAAAATTTTGAATAGCCGGTGTAACAGATGTGTTTTTCGTCCGAAACCCTGATACTTCGAAAGAGATTGTCCAGTTTGTACACGAAGTGCATCCAGTTTTTGCCATGACCCTCTCTACTTTTTTGCACATGCTATGCGGATGAAATGATGATACCATGCCAAGTTTCAACCTTTTCAGAGTTCATTTGTAGAGCTTTTCAATTTCAGGTCCATTTAGCTCAAAACAAATCAGTAAATGCATTAAAAATAGCAAGTTATGTCAGAAAGGGTTGAAAGTTGATGACCTGTCTTTGAATGTTGCATGCTGGATGCAAAAAACGTCCGTAGTTGTAATAAGTTATTAAAATTTGGAATTGCCGGTGTAACAGATGAGTTTTCGTCCGAAACCGTGATACTTCGAAAGAGATTGTCCAGTTGGTACACGAAGTGCATCCAGTTTTTGCCGTGACCCTCTCTACTTTTTTGCACCTGCTATGCGGGTAAAATGATGATACCATGCCAAGTTTCAACCTTTTCAGAGTTCATTTGTAGAGCTTTTCAATTTCAGGGCCATTTAGCTCAATACAAATCAGTAAATAGATTAAAAATAGCAAATTATGTCACAAAGGGTTGAAAGTTGATGACGTGGCTTTGAATGGTGCATGCTGAATGCAAAAAAGTCCAGAGTTGTAATAAGTTATTAAAATTTTGAATTGCCGGTGTAACAGATGAATTTTTGTCCGAAACCCTGATACTACGAAAGAGATTGTCCATTTTGTACACGAAATGCATCCAGTTTTTGCCGTGACCCTCTCTACTTTTTTGCACATGCTATGCGGGTGAAATGATGATACCATGCCAAGTTTCAACCTTTTTAGAGTTCATTTGTAGAGCTTTTCAATTTCAGGGCCATTTAGCTCAATACAAATCAGTAAATGCATGAAAAACAACAAATTATGTCGCAAACGGTTGAAGGTTGATGACGTGGCTTTGAATGATGCATGCTGAATGCAAAAAACATCCGTAGTTGTAATAAGTTATTAAAATTTTGAATTGCCGGTGTAACAGATGAGTTTTCGTCTGAAACCCTGATACTTCGAAAGAGATTGTCCAGTTTGCACACGAAGTCCATCTAGTTTTTGCGGTTACCCTCTCTACTTTTTTGGACATGCTATGCGGGTGAAATGATGATACCATGCCAAGTTTCAACCTTTTCAGAGTTCATTTGTAGAGCTTTTCAATTGCAGGGCCATTTAGCCCAAAACAAATCGGTAAATGCATTAAAAATAGCAAATTATGTCACAAAGGGTTGAAAGTTGATGACGTGGCTTTGAATGGTGTATGCTGAATGCAAAAAACGTCCAGAGTTGTAATAAGTTATTAATATTTTGAATTGCCGGTGTAACAGATGAGTTTTTGTCCGAAACCCTGATACTACGAAAGAGATTGTCCAGTTTGTACACGAAGTGCATCCAGTTTTTTGCCGTGACCCTCTCTACTTTTTTGCACATGCTATGCGGGTGAAATGATGATACCATGCCAAGTTTCAACTTTTCAGAGTTCATTTATAGAGCTTTTCAATTTCAGGGCCATTTAGCTCAAAACAAATCAGAAAATGCATGAAAAATAGCAAATTATGTCGGAAAGGGTTGAAAGTTGATGACATGGCTTTGAATGGTGCATGCTGGATGCAAAAAATGTCCGGAGTTGTAATAAGTTATTAAAATTTTGAATAGCCGGTGTAACAGATGTGTTTTTCGTCCGAAACCCTGATACTTCGAAAGAGATTGTCCAGTTTGTACACGAAGTGCATCCAGTTTTTGCCATGACCCTCTCTACTTTTTTGCACATGCTATGCGGATGAAATGATGATACCATGCCAAGTTTCAACCTTTTCAGAGTTTATTTGTAGAGCTTTTCAATTTCAGGTCCATTTAGCTCAAAACAAATCAGTAAATGCATTAAAAATAGCAAATTATGTCAGAAAGGGTTGAAAGTTGATGACCTGGCTTTGAATGTTGCATGCTGGATGCAAAAAACGTCCGTAGTTGTAATAAGTTATTAAAATTTGGAATTGCCGGTGTAATAGATGAGTTTTCGTCCGAAACCCTGATACTTCGAAAGAGATTGTCCAGTTGGTACACGAAGTGCATCCAGTTTTTGCCGTGACCCTCTCTAATTTTTTGCACATGCTATGCGGGTGAAATGATGATACCATGCCAAGTGTCAACCTTTTCAGAGTTCATTTGTAGTGCTTTTCAATTGCAGGGCCATTTAGCTCAAAACAAATCAGTAAATGCATTCAAAATAGCAAATTATGTCACAAAGGGTTGAAAGTTGATGACGTGGCTTTGAATGGTGCATGCTGAATGCAAAAAATTTCCAGAGTTGTAATAAGTTATTAAAATTTTGAATTACGGGTGTAACAGATGACTTTTTGTTCGAAACCCTGATACTACCAAAGAGATTGTCCAGTTTGTACACGAAGTGCATCCAGTTTTTTGCCGTCACCCTCTCTACTTTTTTGCACATGCTATGTCGGTGAAATGATGATACCATGCCAAGTTTCAACCTTTTCAGAGTTCATTTGTAGAGCTTTTCAATTGCAGGGCCATTTAGCTCAAAACAAATCGGTAAATGCATTAAAAATAGCAAATTATGTCACAAAGGGTTGAAAGTTGATGACGTGGCTTTGAATGGTGCATGCTGAATGCAAAAAACGTCCAGAGTTGTAATAAGTTATTAAAATTTTGAATTGCCGGTGTAACAGATGAGTTTTTGTCCGAAACCTTGATACTACGAAAGAGATTGTCCAATTTGTACACGAAGTGCATCCAGTTTTTTGCCGTGACCCTCTCTACTTTTTTGCACATGCTATGCGGGTGAAATGATGATACAATGCCAAGTTTCAACCTTTTCAGAGTTCATTTATAGAGCTTTTCAATTTCAGGGCCATTTAGCTCAAAACAAATCAGAAAATGCATGAAAAATAGCAAATTATGTCAGAAAGGGTTGAAAGTTGATGACATGGCTTTGAATGGTTGCATGCTGGATGCAAAAAATGTCCGGAGTTGTAATAAGTTATTAAAATTTTGAATAGCCGGTGTAACAGATGTGTTTTTCGTCCGAAACCCTGATACTTCGAAAGAGATTGTCCAGTTTGTACATGAAGTGCATCCAGTTTTTGCCATGACCCTCTCTACTTTTTTGCACATGCTATGCGGATGAAATGATGATACCATGCCAAGTTTCAACCTTTTCAGAGTTCATTTGTAGAGCTTTTCAATTTCAGGTCCATTTAGCTCAAAACAAATCAGTAAATGCATTAAAAATAGCAAGTTATGTCAGAAAGGGTTGAAAGTTGATAACCTGGCTTTGAATGTTGCATGCTGGATGCAAAAAACGTCCGTAGTTGTAATAAGTTATTAAAATTTGGAATTGCCGGTGTAACAGATGAGTTTTCGTCCGAAACCGTGATACTTCGAAAGAGATTGTCCAGTTGGTACATGAAGTGCATCCAGTTTTTGCCGTGACCCTCTCTACTTTTTTGCACCTGCTATGCGGGTAAAATGATGATACCATGCCAAGTTTCAACGTTTTCAGAGTTCATTTGTAGAGCTTTTCAATTTCAGGGCCATTTAGCTCAATACAAATCAGTAAATAGATTAAAAATAGCAAATTATGTCACAAAGGGTTGAAAGTTGATGACGTGGCTTTGAATGGTGCATGCTGAATGCAAAAAAGTCCAGAGTTGTAATAAGTTATTAAAATTTTGAATTGCCGGTGTAACAGATGAATTTTTGTCCGAAACCCTGATACTACGAAAGAGATTGTCCAGTTTGTACACGAAGTGCATCCAGTTTTTTCCGTGACCCTCTCTACTTTTTTGCACATGCTATGCGGGTGCAATGATGATACCATGCCAAGTTTCAACCTTTTACAGTTCATTTGTGGAGCTTTTCAATTTCAGGGCCATTTAGCTCAACGTGAATCACTAAATGCATGAAAAATAGCAAATTATGTCAGAAAGGGTTGAAAGTTGATGTCGTGGCTCTGAATGGTGCATGATGATTGCAAAAAACATCCGGAGTTGTAATAAGTTATTAAAATTCTGAATTGCCAGTATAACAGATGAGTTTTCGTCCGACAACCTGATACTTTGAAAGAGATTGTCTAGTTTGTACACAATGTGCATCCAGTTTTTGCCGTGAACCTGTCTTCTTTTTTGCACATGCTATGCGGGTGAAATGATGATACCATGCCAAGTTTCAATCTTTTCAGAGTTCATTTGTAGAGCTTTCCAATTTCAGGTCCATTTAGCTCAAAACAAATCAGTAAATGCATGAAAAACTAGAAATTATGTCGGAAAGGGTTGAAATTTGATGACCTGGCTTTGAAGGTTGCATGCTGGATGCAAAAAACATCCGTAGTTGTAATAAGTTATCAAAATTTTGAATTGCCGGTGTAACAGGTGAGTTTTCGTCCGAAACCCTGATACTTCGAAATAGATTGTCCAGTTGGTACACGAAGTGCATCCAGTTTTTGCCGTGACCCTCTCTAATTTTTTGCACATGCTATGCGGGTGAAATGATGATACCATGCCAAGTGTCAACCTTTTCAGAGTTCATTTGTAGTGCTTTTCAATTGCAGGGCCATTTAGCTCAAAACAAATCAGTAAATGTATTCAAAATAGCAAATTATGTCACAAAGGGTTGAAAGTTGATGACGTGGCTTTGAATGGTGCATGCTGAATGCAAAAAATGTCCAGAGTTGTAATAAGTTATTTAAATTTTGATTTGCCGGTGTAACAGATGAGTTTTTGTTCGAAACCCTGATACTACGAAAGAGATTGTCCAGTTTGTACACGAAGTGCATCCAGTTTTTGCCGTGACCCTCTCGTCTTTTTTGCACATGCTATGTGGGTGCGATGATGATACCATGCCAAGTTTCAACCTTTTCACAGTTCATTTGTGGAGCTTTTCAATTTCAGGGCCATTTAGCTCAACACGAATCAGTAAATGCATGAAAAATAACAAATTTTGTTAGAAAGGGTTGAAAGTTGATGTCGTGGCTTTGAATGGTGCATGATGAATGCAAAAAACTTCCGGAGTTGTAATAAGTTATTAAAATTTTGAATTGCCAGTGTAAGAGATGAGTTTCGTCCGAAACCCTAATACTTCGAAAGAGATTGTCCAGTTTGTACACAAAGTGCATCCAGTTTTTCCCGTGAACCTTTCTACTTTTTTGCACATTCTATGCGGGTGAAATGATGATACCGTGCCAAGTTTCAATCTTTTCAGAGTTCATTTGTAGAGCTTTTCAATTTCGGGGCCATTTAGCAAAAAACCAATCAGTAAATGCATGAAAAACAACAAATTATGTCGGAAACGGTTGAAAGTTGATGACGTGGCTTTGAATGGTGCATGCTGAATGCAAAAAATGTCCGGAGTTGTAATAAGTTATTAAAATTTTGAATTGCCGTCTAACAGATGAGTTTTCGTCTGAAACGCTGATACTTCGAAAGAAATTGTCCAGTTTCCACACGAAGTGCATCCAGTTTTTGCGGTTACCCTCTCTACTTTTTTGCACATGCTATGCGGGTGAAATGATGATAACATGCCAAGTTTCAACCTTTTTAGAGTTCATTTGTAGAGCTTTTCAATTGCAGGGCCATTTAGCTCAAAACAAATCAGTAAATGCATTAAAAATCGCAAATTATGTCACAAAGGGTTGAAAGTTGATGACGTGGCTTTGAATGGTGCATGCTGAATGCAAAAAAAGTCCAGAGTTGTTATAAGTTATTAAACTTTTGAATTGCCGATGTAACAGATGAGTTTTTGTCCGAAACCCTGATACTTTGAAAGAGATTGTCCAGTTTGTACAAGATGTGCATCCAGTTTTTGCCGTGACCCTCTCTCCTTTTTTGCACATGCTATGCGGGTGAAATGATGATACCATGCCAAGTTTCAACCTTTTCAAAGTTCATTTATAGAGCTTTTCAATTTCAGGGCCATTTAGCTCAAAACAAATCAGTAAATGCATGAAAAACAACACATTATGTCAGAAAGGTTGAAAGTTGATGACATGGATTTGAATGTTGCATGTTGGATGCAAAAACCGTCCGGAGTTGTAATAAGTTATTAAAATTTTGAATTGCCGGTGTAACAGATGAGTTTTCGTCTGAAACCCTGATACTTCGAAAGAGATTGTCCAATTTGTACACGAAGTGCATCCAGTTTTTGCCATGGCCTTCTCTACTTTTTTGCACATGCTATGCGGATGAAATGATGATACCATGCCAAGTTTCAACCTTTTCAGAGTTCACTTGTAGAGCTTTTCAATTTCAGGGCCATTTAGCTCAAAACAAATCAGTAAATGCATTAAAAATAGCAAATTATGTCAGAAAGGGTTGCAAGTTGATGACCTGGCTTTGAATGTTGCATGCTGGATGCAAAAAACATCCGTAGTTGTAATAAGTTATTAAAGTTTTGAATTGCCGGTGTAACAGATGAGTTTTCGTCTGAAACCCTGATACTTCGAAAGAGATTGTCCAGTTTCCACATGAAGTGCATCCAGTTTTTGCAGTTACCCTCTCTACTTTTTTGCACATGCTTTGCGGGTGAAATGATGATACCATGCCAAGTTTCAACCTTTTCGGAGTTCATTTGTAGAGCTTTTCAATTGCAGGGCCATTTTGCTCAAAACAAATCAGTAAATGCATTAAAAATAGCAAATTATGTCACAAAGGGTTGAAAGTTGATGACGTGGCTTTGAATGGTGCATGCTGAATGCAAAAATAGTCTAGAGTTGTAATACGTTATTAAACTTTTGAATTGCCGATGTAACAGATGAGTTTTCGTCCGAAACCCTGATACTTTGAAAGAGATTGTCCAATTTGTACACGAAGTGCATCCAGTTTTTGCCATGGCCCTCTCTACTTTTTTGCACATGCTATGCGGATGAAATGATGATACCATGCCAAGTTTCAACCTTTTCAGAGTTCACTTGTAGAGGTTTTCAATTTCAGGGCCATTTAGCTCAAAACAAATCAGTAAATGCATTAAAAATAGCAAATTATGTCAGAAAGGGTTGCAAGTTTATGACCTGGCTTTGAATGTTGCATGCTGGATGCGAAAAATGTCCGTAGTTGTAATAAGTTATTAAAATTTTGAATTGACGGTGTAACAGATGAGTTTTCGTCCGAAACCCTGATACTTCGAAAGAGATTGTCTAGTTGGTACACGAAGTGCATCCAGCTTTTGCCGTGACCCTCTCTACTTTTTTGCACAAGCTATGCGGGTGAAATGATGATACCATGCCAAGTTTTAACCTTTTCAGAGTTCATTTGTAGAGCTTTTCAATTGCAGGGCCATTTAGCTCAAAACAAATCATTAAATGCATTAAAAATAGCAAATTATGTCACAAAGGGTTGAAAGTTGATGAAGTGGCTTTGAATGGTGCATGCTGAATGCAAAAGACGTCCAGAGTTTTTATAAGTTATTAAAATTTTGAATTGCTGGTGTAACAGATGAGTTTTTGTCCGAAACCCTGATACTACGAAAGAGATTGTCCAGTTTGTACACGAAGTGCATCCAGTTTTTGCCGTGACCCTCTCTACTTTTTTGCACATGCTATGCGGGGTGCAATGATGATACCATGCCAAGTTTCAACCTTTTCACAGTTCATTTGTGGAGCTTTTCAATTTCAGGGCCATTTAGCTCAACGCGAATCAGTAAATGCGTGAAAATAGCAAATTATGTCAGAAAGGGTTGAAAGTTCATGTCGTGGCTCTGAATGGTGCATGATAAATGCAAAAAACATCCGGAGTTGTAATAAGTTAATAAAATTTTGAGTTGCCAGTGTAACAGATCAGTTTTCGTCCGAAACCCTGATACTTTGAAAGAGATTGTCCAGTTTGTACACAAAGTGCTTCCAGTTTTTGCCGTGAACCTTTCTACTTTTTTGCACATGCTGTGCGGGTGAAATGATGATAATATGCCAAGTTTTAATCTTTTCAGAGTTCATTTGTAGAGCTTTTCAATTTCAGGGCCATTTAGCTCAAAACAAATCAGTAAATGGATGAAAAACAAAAAATTATGTCAGAAACGGTTGAAAGTTGATGACGTGGCTTTGAATGGTGCATGCTGAATGAAAAAAACGTGCGGAGTTGTAATAAGTTATTAAAATTTTGAATTGCCGGTCTAACAGATGAGTTTTCGTCCGAAACCCTGATACTTCGAAAGAGATTGTCCAGTTTGTACACGAAGTGCATCTGGTTTTTGCTGTGAACCTTTCTACTTTTTTGCACATGCTATGCGGGTGAAATGATGATACCATGCCAAGTTTTAATCTTTTCAGAGTTCACTTGTAGAGCTTTTCAATTTCAGGGCCATTTAGCTCAAAACATATCAGTAAATGCTTGAAAAACAACAAATTATGTCGGAAACGGTTGAAAGTTTATGAGGTGGCTTTGAATGGTGCATGCTGAATGAAAAAAATGTCCGGAGTTGTAATAAGTTATTAAAATTTTGAATTGTCGGTCTAACAGATGAGTTTTCGTCCGAAACCCTGATACTTTGAAAGAGATTGTCCAGTTTGTACACGAAGTGCATCCTGTTTTTGCCATGACCCTCTCTACTTTTTGGCACATGCTATGCGGGTGAAATGATGATACCATATCAAGTTTCAACCTTTTTCAGAGTTCATTTGTAGAGCTTTTCAATTTCAGGTCCATTTAGCTCAAAGCAAATCAGTAAATGCATTAAAAATAGCAAATTATGCCAGAAAGGGTTGAAAGTTGATGACGTGGCTTTGTATGGTGCATGCTGATGCAAAAAAAGTCAGAGTTGTAATAAGTTATAAAAATTTTGAATTGCCGGTGTAATAGATGAGTTTTCGTCCGAACCCTGATACTTTGAAAGAGATTGTCCAGTTTGTACACGATGTGCATCCAGTTTTTGCCGTGACCCTCTATCCTTTTTTGCACATGCTATGCGGGTGAAATGATGATACCATGCCAAGTTTCACCTTTTCAGAGTTCATTTATAGAGCTTTTCAATTTCAGGGCCATTTACCTCAAAACAAATCAGTAAATGCATGAAAAATAGCTAATTATGTTAGAAAGGTTTGAAAGTTGATGACATGGCTTTGAATGTTGCATGCTGGATGCAGAAAACGTCCGGAGTTGTAATAAGCTATTAAAATTTTGAATTGCCGGTGTAATCGATGAGTTTTCGTCTGAAACCCTGATACTTCGAAAGAGATTGTCCAGTTTGTACACGAAGTGCATGAGTTTTTCCCAATGCCCTCTCTACTTTTTTGCACATGCTATGCGGATGAAATCATGATACCATGCAAGTTTCAACCTTTTCAGAGTTCATTTGTAGAGCTTTTCAATTTCACGGCCATTTAGCTCAAAACAATCAGTAAATGCATTAAAAATAGCAAATTATGTCAGAAAGGGTTGAAAGTTGATGACCTGGCTTTGAATGTTGCATGCTGGATGCAAAAAATGTCCGTAGTTGTAATAGTTATTAAAATTTGAATTGTCGGTGTAACAGATGAGTTTTCGTCCGAACCCTGAAACTTCGAAAGAGATTGTCAGTTGGTACACGAAGTGCATCCAGTTTTTGCCGTGACCCTCTCTACATTTTTGCACGTGCTATGCGGGTGAAATGATGATACCATGCCAAGTTTCAACCTTTTCAGAGTTCATTTGTAGAGCTTTTCAATTGCAGGGCCATTTAGCTCAAAACAAATCAGTAAATGCATTAAAAATAGCAAATTATGTCACAAAGTGTTGAAAGTTGATGACATTGCTTTGAATAGTGCATGCTGAATGCAAAAAACGTCCAGAGTTTTTATAAGTTATTAAAATTTTGAATGCCGGTGTAACAGATGAGTTTTTGTCCGAAACCCTGATACTACGAAAGAGATTGTCCAGTTTGTACACGAAGTGCATCCAGTTTTTGCCGGGACCCTCTCTACTTTTTTTGCACATGCTATGCGGGTGCAATGATGATACCATGCCAAGTTTCAACCTTTCCACAGTTCATTTGTGGAGCTTTTCAATTTCAGGGCCATTTAGCTCAACGCGAATCAGTAAATGCATGAAAAATAGCAAATTATGTCAGAAAGGGTTGAAAGTTGATGTCGTGGCTCTGAATGGTGCATGATGAATGAAAAAAACATTCGGAGTTGTAATAAGTTATTAAAATTTTGAATTGCCAGTGTAAGAGATGAGTTTTCGTCCGAAACCCTGATACTTTGAAAGAGATTGTCCAGTTTGTACACAAAGTGCATCTGGTTTTTGCTGTGAACCTTTCTACTTTTTTGCACATGCTATGCGGGTGAAATGATGATACCATGCCAAGTTTTAATCTTTTCAGAGTTCACTTGTAGAGCTTTTCAATTTCAGGGCCATTTAGCTCAAAACATATCAGTAAATGCTTGAAAAACAACAAATTATGTCGAAAACGGTTGAAAGTTGATGACGTGGCTTTGAATGGTGCATGTTGAATGAAAAAAACCTCCGGAGTTGTAATAAGTTATTAAATTTTTGAATTGCCGGTCTAACAGATGAGTTTTCGTCCGAAACCCTGATACTTCGAAAGAGATTGTCCAGTTTGTACACGAAGTGCATCCAGTTTTTTGCCATGACCCTCTCTACTTTTTGGCACATGCTATGCGGATGAAACGATGATACCATATCAAGTTTCAACCTTTTCAGAGTTCATTTGTAGAGCTTTTCAATTTCAGGGCCATTTAGCTCAAAACAAATAAGTAAATGCATTAAAAATAGCAAATTATGTCAGAAAGGGTTCCAAGTTGATGACGTGGCTTTGAATGTTGCATGCTGGATGCAAAAAACATCCGGAGTTGTAATAAGTTATTAAAATTTTGAATTGCCGGTGTAACAGATGAGTTTTCGTCTGAAACCCTGATACTTCGAAAGAGATTGTCCAGTTTGCACACAAAGTGCATCCAGTTTTTGCGGTTACCCTCTCTACTTTTTTGCACATGCTATGCGGGTGAAATGATGATACCATGCCAAGTTTTAACCTTTTCAGAGTTCATTTGTAGAGCTTTTCAATTGCATGGCCATTTAGCTCAAAGCAAATCAGTAAATGCATTAAAAACAGCAAATTATGTCACAAAGGGTTGAAAGTTGATGACGTGGCTTTGAATGGTGCATGCTGAATGCAAAAAAAGTCCAGAGTTGTAATAAGTTATTAAAATTTTGAATTGCCGATGTAACAGATGAGTTTCTGTCCGAAACCCTGATACTTTGAAAGAGATTGTCCAGTTTGTACACGATGTGCAACCAGTTTTTGCCGTGACCCCTCTCTCCTTTTTTGCACATGCTATGCGGGTGAAATGAAGATACCATGCCAAGTTTCAACCTTTTCAGAGTTCATTTATAGAGCTTTTCAATTTCAGGGCCATTTACCTCAAAACAAATCAGTAAATGCATGAAAAATAGCAAATTATGTCAGAAAGGGTTGAAAGTTGATGATATGGCTTTGAATGTTGCATGCTGGATGCAGAAAACGACCGGAGTTGTAATAAGTTATTAAAATTTTGAATTGCCGGTGTAACTGATGAGTTTTCGTCTGAAACCCTGATACTTCGAAAGAGATTGTCCAGTTTGTACACGAAGTGCATGCAGTTTTTGCCATGGCCCTCTCTACCTTTTTGCACATGCTATGCGGATGAAATGATGATACCATGCCAAGTTTCAACCTTTTCAGAGTTCATTTGTAGAGCTTTTCAATTTCACGGCCATTTAGCTCAAAACAAATCAGTAAATGCATCAAAAATAGCAAATTATGTCAGAAAGGTTTGAAAGTTGATGACCTGGCTTTGAATGTTGCATGTTGGATGCAAAAAATGTCCATAGTTGTAATAAGTTATTAAAATTTTGAATTGTCGGTGTTAGAGATTGTCCAGTTTGTACACGTAGTGCATCCAGTTTTTGCCGGGACCCTCTCTACTTTTTTGCACATGCTATGCGGGTGCAATGATGATACCATGCCAAGTTTCAACCTTTTCACAGTTCATTTGTGGAGCTTTTCAATTTCAGGGCCATTTAGCTCATAGTGAATCAGTAAATGCATGAAAAATAGCAAATTATGTCAGAAAGGGTTGAAAGTTGATGTCGTGGCTCTGAATGGTGCATGATGAATGAAAAAACATCCAGAGTTGTAATAAGTTATTAAAATTTTGAATTGCGAGTGTAACAGATGAGTTTACGTCCGAAACCCTGATACTTTGAAAGAGATTGTCCAGTTTGTACCCAAAGTGCATCTGGTTTTTGCTGTGAACCTTTCTACTTTTTTGCACATGCTATGCGGGTGAAATGATGATACCATGCCAAGTTTTAATCTTTTCAGAGTTCATTTGTAGAGCTTTTCAATTTCAGGGCCATTTAGCTCAAAACAAATCAGTAAATGCTTGAAAACAACAAATTATGTCGGAAACGGTTGAATGTTGATGACGTGGCTTTGAATGGTGCATGCTGAATGAAAAAAAGACCGGAGTTGTAATAAGTTATTAAAATTTTGAATTGCCGGTCTAACAGATGAGTTTTCGTCCGAAAAACTGATACTTCGAAAGAGATTGTCCAGTTTGTACACGAAATGTATCCAGTGTTTGCCATGACCCTCTCTACTTTTTGGCACATGCTATGCGGGTGAAATGATGATACCATATCAAGTTTCAACCTTTTCAGAGATCATTTGTAGAGCTTTTCAATTTCAGGGCCATTTAGCTCGAAACAAATCAATAAATGCATTAAAAATAGCAAATTATGTCAGAAAGGGTTGAAAGTTGATGACGTGGCTTTGAATGTTGCATGCTGGATGAAAAAAACATCCGGAGTTGTAATAAGTTATTAAAATTTTGAATTGCCGGTGTAACAGATGAGTTTTCATCTGAAACCCTGATACTTCAAAAGAGATTGTCTAGTTTGCACACGAAGTGCATCCAGTTTTTGTGGTTACCCTCTCTACTTTTTTGCACATGCTATGCGGGTGAAATGATGATACCATGCCAAGTTTTAACCGTTTCAGAGTTCATTTGTAGAGCTTTTCAATTGCATGGCCATTTAGCTCAAAACAAATCAGTAAATGCATTAAAAATAGCAAATTATGTCACAAAGGGTTGAAAGTTGATGACGTGGCTTTGAATGGTGCATGCTGAATCCAAAAAAAGTCCAGAGTTGTAATAAGTTATTAAAAATTTGAATTGCCGATGTAACAGATGAGTTTCCGTCCAAAACCCTGATACTTTGAAAGAGATTGTCCGGTTTGTACACGATGTGCATCCTGTTTTGCCGTGACCCTCTCTCCTTTTTTGCACATGCTATGGCGGTGAAATGATGATACCATGCCAAGTTTCAACCTTTTCAGAGTTCATTTATAGAGCTTTCAATTTCAGGGCCATTTAGCTCAAAACAAATCAGTAAATTCATGAAAAATAGCAAATTATGTCAGAAAGGGTTGAAAGTTGATGACATGGCTTTGAATGTTGCATGCTGGATGCAAAAAACCTCCGGAGTTGTAATAAGTTATTAAAATTTTGAATTGCCGGTGTAACAGAGAGTTTTCGTCTAAAACTGATACTTCGAAAGAGATTGTCGAGTTTGTACACGAAGTGCATGCAGTTTTTTGCCATGGCCCTCTCTACTTTTTTGCACATGCTATGCCGATGAAATGATGATACCATGCCAAGTTTCAACCTTTTCAGAGTTCATTTGTTGACTTTCAATTTCAGGGCCATTTAGCTCAAAACAAATCAGTAAATGCATTAAAAATAGCAAATTATGTCAGAAAGGGTTGAAAGTTGATGACCTGGCTTTGAATGTTGCATGCTGGATGCAAAAAATGTCG